>NW_027103014.1:190000-205000 GCF_036373705.1 Amia ocellicauda
AGTGTGTGTGCTGAAGGAGAGCTCCAGCCCGGAGCCCGCACCCACCGGGGTGTGTAGCCCTGCTGACTGAGCGCTGGGAGCCGGGAGCCTTTCCTGCAGTCAGTCGGTCGGTCAGTGAGTGAGTGAGTGAGTGTGTGTGCTGAAGGGAAGCTCCAGCCCGGCGTCCGTCCCCACCGGGGAGTTGTGCCCGGGCCCGGGCCTCCTGCCGACGGACCGTGTGGCGCATTGTCCCGACTGCTGACTTTCTCCAGCAAAAAGGCGGAGGTGCAGTACCGCCATTTCGCCACACGAGGGACGGAATGGCACCCAACTGCCCCCTGGTGTCGAAAAAGCGCAAGGGCACCCGGGCCGGTCCGCCCCAGGCAGCGGCCGAGATGCAGCACCGGGGGCCCGGCCTGCCTGCCCTGGAGGTCAGCCTGCCAGCCCTGGAGGTCTGCCTTCCAGCCCTGGAGGTCTGCCTGCCTGCCCTGGAGGTCTGCTATCCAGCCCTGGAGGTCTGCCTGCCTGCCTGTTAGCCCTGGTAGCAGCACTGCCTGCCCTGGAGGTCTGCCTGCCTGCCCTGGCAGCAGCACTGCCTGCCCTGGAGGTCTGCTATCCAGCCCTGGAGGTCTGCTATCCAGCCCTGGAGGTCTGCCTGCCTGCCTGTTAGCCCTGGAGGTCTGCTATCCAGCCCTGGTAGCAGCACTGCCTGCCCTGGAGATCTGCTATCCAGCCCTGGAGGTCTGCCTGCCTGCCCTGGCAGCAGCACTGCCTGCCCTGGAGGTCTGCTATCCAGCCCTGGAGGTCTGCTATCCAGCCCTGGAGGTCAGCCTGTTAGCCCTGGAGGTCTGCCTGCCTGCCCTGGAGGTCTGCCTGCCTGCCTGTTAGCCCTGGAGGTCAGCCTGTTAGCCCTGGAGGTCTGCTATCCAGCCCTGGTAGCAGCACTGCCTGCCCTGGAGATCTGCTATCCAGCCCTGGAGGTCTGCCTGCCTGCCCTGGCAGCAGCACTGCCTGCCCTGGAGGTCAGCCTGCCAGCCCTGGAGGTCTGCCTTCCAGCCCTGGAGGTCTGCCTGTTAGCCCTGGAGGTCTGCTATCCAGCCCTGGTAGCAGCACTGCCTGCCCTGGAGGTCTGCCGGCCTGCCCTGGAGGTCTGCCTGCCTGCCCTGGAGGTCTGCCTGCCTGCCTGTTAGCCCTGGAGGTCTGCCTGCCTGCCCTGGAGGTCTGCCTGTTAGCCCTGGAGGTCTGCTATCCAGCCCTGGTAGCAGCACTGCCTGCCCTGGAGGTCAGCTATCCAGCCCTGGAGGTCTGCCTGCCTGCCTGTTAGCCCTGGTAGCAGCACTGCCTGCCCTGGAGGTCTGCCTGCCTGCCCTGGCAGCAGCACTGCCTGCCCTGGAGGTCTGCTATCCAGCCCTGGAGGTCTGCTATCCAGCCCTGGAGGTCTGTCTGCCTGCCCTGGCAGCAGCACTGCCTGCCCTGGAGGTCTGCCTGCCTGCCCTGGAGGTCTGCCTGCCTGCCATCCAGCCCTGGAGGTCTGCTATCCAGCCCTGGTAGCAGCACTGCCTGCCCTGGAGGTCTGCCTGCCTGCCCTGGAGGTCTGCCTGCCTGCCCTGGAGGTCTGCTATCCAGCCCTGGAGGTCTGCCTGCCTGCCTGTTAGCCCTGGAGGTCTGCCTGCCTGCCTGCCTGCCTGCCTGCCTGCCTGCCCTGGAGGTCTGCCTGCCTGCCTGTTAGCCCTGGAGGTCAGCCTGTTAGCCCTGGAGGTCTGCTATCCAGCCCTGGAGGTCTGCCTGCCTGCCCTGGAGGTCTGCTATCCAGCCCTGGAGGTCTGCCTGCCTGCCCTGGAGCTCTGCCTGCCTGCCCTGGAGCTCTGCCTGCCTGCCCTGGAGGTCTGCCTGTTAGCCCTGGAGGTCAGCCTGTTAGCCCTGGAGGTCTGCTATCCAGCCCTGGAGGTCTGCCTGCCTGCCCTGGAGGTCTGCTATCCAGCCCTGGAGGTCTGCCTGTTAGCCCTGGAGGTCTGCTATCCAGCCCTGGAGGTCTGCCTGTTAGCCCTGGAGGTCTGCTATCCAGCCCTGGAGGTCTGCCTGCCAGCCCTGGAGGTCTGCTATCCAGCCCTGGAGGTCTGCCTGTTAGCCCTGGAGGTCTGCTATCCAGCCCTGGAGGTCTGCTATCCAGCCCTGGTAGCAGCACTGCCTGCCCTGGAGGTCTGCTATCCAGCCCTGGAGGTCTGCCTGCCTGCCCTGGTAGCAGCACTGCCTGCCCTGGAGGTCTGCCGGCCTGCCCTGGAGGTCTGCCTGCCTGCCCTGGAGGTCTGCCTGCCTGCCTGTTAGCCCTGGAGGTCTGCTATCCAGCCCTGGAGGTCTGCCTGCCAGCCCTGGAGGTCTGCTATCCAGCCCTGGAGGTCTGCCTGTTAGCCCTGGAGGTCTGCTATCCAGCCCTGGAGGTCTGCCTGCCTGCCTGTTAGCCCTGGAGGTCAGCCTGTTAGCCCTGGAGGTCTGCCTGCCTGCCCTGGTAGCAGCACTGCCTGCCTGCCTGCCTGCCTGCCTGCCCTGGAGGTCAGCCTGCCAGCCCTGGAGGTCTGCTATCCAGCCCTGGTAGCAGCACTGCCTGCCCTGGAGGTCTGCCTGCCTGCCCTGGAGGTCAGCCTGTTAGCCCTGGAGGTCTGCCTTCCAGCCCTGGAGGTCTGCCTGTTAGCCCTGGAGGTCTGCTATCCAGCCCTGGTAGCAGCACTGCCTGCCCTGGAGGTCTGCTATCCAGCCCTGGAGGTCTGCCTGCCTGCCTGTTAGCCCTGGTAGCAGCACTGCCTGCCCTGGAGGTCTGCCTGCCTGCCCTGGCAGCAGCACTGCCTGCCCTGGAGGTCTGCTATCCAGCCCTGGAGGTCTGCCTGTTAGCCCTGGAGGTCTGCTATCCAGCCCTGGAGGTCTGCCTGTTAGCCCTGGAGGTCTGCTATCCAGCCCTGGAGGTCTGCCTGCCAGCCCTGGAGGTCTGCTATCCAGCCCTGGAGGTCTGCCTGTTAGCCCTGGAGGTCTGCTATCCAGCCCTGGAGGTCTGCTATCCAGCCCTGGTAGCAGCACTGCCTGCCCTGGAGGTCTGCTATCCAGCCCTGGAGGTCTGCCTGCCTGCCCTGGTAGCAGCACTGCCTGCCCTGGAGGTCTGCCGGCCTGCCCTGGAGGTCTGCCTGCCTGCCCTGGAGGTCTGCCTGCCTGCCTGTTAGCCCTGGAGGTCTGCTATCCAGCCCTGGAGGTCTGCCTGCCAGCCCTGGAGGTCTGCTATCCAGCCCTGGAGGTCTGCCTGTTAGCCCTGGAGGTCTGCTATCCAGCCCTGGAGGTCTGCCTGCCTGCCTGTTAGCCCTGGAGGTCAGCCTGTTAGCCCTGGAGGTCTGCCTGCCTGCCCTGGTAGCAGCACTGCCTGCCTGCCTGCCTGCCTGCCTGCCCTGGAGGTCAGCCTGCCAGCCCTGGAGGTCTGCTATCCAGCCCTGGTAGCAGCACTGCCTGCCCTGGAGGTCTGCCTGCCTGCCCTGGAGGTCAGCCTGTTAGCCCTGGAGGTCTGCCTTCCAGCCCTGGAGGTCTGCCTGTTAGCCCTGGAGGTCTGCTATCCAGCCCTGGTAGCAGCACTGCCTGCCCTGGAGATCTGCTATCCAGCCCTGGAGGTCTGCCTGCCTGCCCTGGCAGCAGCACTGCCTGCCCTGGAGGTCTGCTATCCAGCCCTGGAGGTCTGCTATCCAGCCCTGGAGGTCAGCCTGTTAGCCCTGGAGGTCTGCCTGCCTGCCCTGGAGGTCTGCCTGCCTGCCTGTTAGCCCTGGAGGTCAGCCTGTTAGCCCTGGAGGTCTGCTATCCAGCCCTGGTAGCAGCACTGCCTGCCCTGGAGATCTGCTATCCAGCCCTGGAGGTCTGCCTGCCTGCCCTGGCAGCAGCACTGCCTGCCCTGGAGGTCAGCCTGCCAGCCCTGGAGGTCTGCCTTCCAGCCCTGGAGGTCTGCCTGTTAGCCCTGGAGGTCTGCTATCCAGCCCTGGTAGCAGCACTGCCTGCCCTGGAGGTCTGCCGGCCTGCCCTGGAGGTCTGCCTGCCTGCCCTGGAGGTCTGCCTGCCTGCCTGTTAGCCCTGGAGGTCTGCCTGCCTGCCCTGGAGGTCTGCCTGTTAGCCCTGGAGGTCTGCTATCCAGCCCTGGTAGCAGCACTGCCTGCCCTGGAGGTCAGCTATCCAGCCCTGGAGGTCTGCCTGCCTGCCTGTTAGCCCTGGTAGCAGCACTGCCTGCCCTGGAGGTCTGCCTGCCTGCCCTGGCAGCAGCACTGCCTGCCCTGGAGGTCTGCTATCCAGCCCTGGAGGTCTGCTATCCAGCCCTGGAGGTCTGCCTGCCTGCCCTGGCAGCAGCACTGCCTGCCCTGGAGGTCTGCCTGCCTGCCCTGGAGGTCTGCCTGCCTGCCATCCAGCCCTGGAGGTCTGCTATCCAGCCCTGGTAGCAGCACTGCCTGCCCTGGAGGTCTGCCTGCCTGCCCTGGAGGTCTGCCTGCCTGCCCTGGAGGTCTGCTATCCAGCCCTGGAGGTCTGCCTGCCTGCCTGTTAGCCCTGGAGGTCTGCCTGCCTGCCTGCCTGCCTGCCTGCCTGCCTGCCCTGGAGGTCTGCCTGCCTGCCTGTTAGCCCTGGAGGTCAGCCTGTTAGCCCTGGAGGTCTGCTATCCAGCCCTGGAGGTCTGCCTGCCTGCCCTGGAGGTCTGCTATCCAGCCCTGGAGGTCTGCCTGCCTGCCCTGGAGGTCTGCCTGCCTGCCCTGGAGGTCTGCCTGTTAGCCCTGGAGGTCTGCCTGCCTGCCCTGGAGGTCTGCCTGCCTGCCTGTTAGCCCTGGAGGTCTGCCTGCCTGCCCTGGAGGTCTGCCTGCCTGCCCTGGAGGTCTGCCTGCCTGCCCTGGAGCTCTGCCTGCCTGCCCTGGAGCTCTGCCTGCCTGCCCTGGAGGTCTGCCTGTTAGCCCTGGAGGTCAGCCTGTTAGCCCTGGAGGTCTGCTATCCAGCCCTGGTAGCAGCACTGCCTGCCCTGGAGGTCTGCTATCCAGCCCTGGAGGTCTGCCTGCCTGCCTGTTAGCCCTGGTAGCAGCACTGCCTGCCCTGGAGGTCTGCCTGCCTGCCCTGGCAGCAGCACTGCCTGCCCTGGAGGTCTGCTATCCAGCCCTGGAGGTCTGCCTGTTAGCCCTGGAGGTCTGCTATCCAGCCCTGGAGGTCTGCCTGTTAGCCCTGGAGGTCTGCTATCCAGCCCTGGAGGTCTGCCTGCCAGCCCTGGAGGTCTGCTATCCAGCCCTGGAGGTCTGCCTGTTAGCCCTGGAGGTCTGCTATCCAGCCCTGGAGGTCTGCTATCCAGCCCTGGTAGCAGCACTGCCTGCCCTGGAGGTCTGCTATCCAGCCCTGGAGGTCTGCCTGCCTGCCCTGGTAGCAGCACTGCCTGCCCTGGAGGTCTGCCGGCCTGCCCTGGAGGTCTGCCTGCCTGCCCTGGAGGTCTGCCTGCCTGCCTGTTAGCCCTGGAGGTCTGCTATCCAGCCCTGGAGGTCTGCCTGCCAGCCCTGGAGGTCTGCTATCCAGCCCTGGAGGTCTGCCTGTTAGCCCTGGAGGTCTGCTATCCAGCCCTGGAGGTCTGCCTGCCTGCCTGTTAGCCCTGGAGGTCAGCCTGTTAGCCCTGGAGGTCTGCCTGCCTGCCCTGGTAGCAGCACTGCCTGCCTGCCTGCCTGCCTGCCTGCCCTGGAGGTCAGCCTGCCAGCCCTGGAGGTCTGCTATCCAGCCCTGGTAGCAGCACTGCCTGCCCTGGAGGTCTGCCTGCCTGCCCTGGAGGTCAGCCTGTTAGCCCTGGAGGTCTGCCTTCCAGCCCTGGAGGTCTGCCTGTTAGCCCTGGAGGTCTGCTATCCAGCCCTGGTAGCAGCACTGCCTGCCCTGGAGGTCTGCTATCCAGCCCTGGAGGTCTGCCTGCCTGCCTGTTAGCCCTGGTAGCAGCACTGCCTGCCCTGGAGGTCTGCCTGCCTGCCCTGGCAGCAGCACTGCCTGCCCTGGAGGTCTGCTATCCAGCCCTGGAGGTCTGCCTGTTAGCCCTGGAGGTCTGCTATCCAGCCCTGGAGGTCTGCCTGTTAGCCCTGGAGGTCTGCTATCCAGCCCTGGAGGTCTGCCTGCCAGCCCTGGAGGTCTGCTATCCAGCCCTGGAGGTCTGCCTGTTAGCCCTGGAGGTCTGCTATCCAGCCCTGGAGGTCTGCTATCCAGCCCTGGTAGCAGCACTGCCTGCCCTGGAGGTCTGCTATCCAGCCCTGGAGGTCTGCCTGCCTGCCCTGGTAGCAGCACTGCCTGCCCTGGAGGTCTGCCGGCCTGCCCTGGAGGTCTGCCTGCCTGCCCTGGAGGTCTGCCTGCCTGCCTGTTAGCCCTGGAGGTCTGCTATCCAGCCCTGGAGGTCTGCCTGCCAGCCCTGGAGGTCTGCTATCCAGCCCTGGAGGTCTGCCTGTTAGCCCTGGAGGTCTGCTATCCAGCCCTGGAGGTCTGCCTGCCTGCCTGTTAGCCCTGGAGGTCAGCCTGTTAGCCCTGGAGGTCTGCCTGCCTGCCCTGGTAGCAGCACTGCCTGCCTGCCTGCCTGCCTGCCTGCCCTGGAGGTCAGCCTGCCAGCCCTGGAGGTCTGCTATCCAGCCCTGGTAGCAGCACTGCCTGCCCTGGAGGTCTGCCTGCCTGCCCTGGAGGTCAGCCTGTTAGCCCTGGAGGTCTGCCTTCCAGCCCTGGAGGTCTGCCTGTTAGCCCTGGAGGTCTGCTATCCAGCCCTGGTAGCAGCACTGCCTGCCCTGGAGGTCTGCTATCCAGCCCTGGAGGTCTGCCTGCCTGCCTGTTAGCCCTGGTAGCAGCACTGCCTGCCCTGGAGGTCTGCCTGCCTGCCCTGGCAGCAGCACTGCCTGCCCTGGAGGTCTGCTATCCAGCCCTGGAGGTCTGCCTGTTAGCCCTGGAGGTCTGCTATCCAGCCCTGGTAGCAGCACTGCCTGCCCTGGAGGTCTGCTATCCAGCCCTGGAGGTCTGCCTGCCTGCCCTGGTAGCAGCACTGCCAGCCCTGGAGGTCTGCTATCCAGCCCTGGAGGTCTGCCTGCCTGCCCTGGAGGTCTGCTATCCAGCCCTGGAGGTCTGCTATCCAGCCCTGGTAGCAGCACTGCCTGCCCTGGAGGTCTGCTATCCAGCCCTGGAGGTCTGCCTGCCTGCCTGTTAGCCCTGGAGGTCAGCCTGTTAGCCCTGGAGGTCTGCCTGCCTGCCCTGGAGGTCTGCTATCCAGCCCTGGTAGCAGCACTGCCTGCCCTGGAGGTCTGCCTGCCTGCCCTGGAGGTCTGCCTGTTAGCCCTGGAGGTCTGCTATCCAGCCCTGGAGGTCTGCCTGCCTGCCCTGGAGGTCTGCCTGCCTGCCCTGGAGGTCTGCTATCCAGCCCTGGAGGTCTGCCTGCCTGCCTGTTAGCCCTGGAGGTCTGCCTGCCTGCCCTGGAGGTCTGCCTGCCTGCCTTCCAGCCCTGCCTGCCTGCCTGCCTGCCCTGGAGGTCAGCCTTCCAGCCCTGGCAGCACGGCCTACCAGCCTGCCAGCCTGCCCTCCCCAGCCACACAGCCCTGCCTGCCTGCCCTGGAGGTCAGCCTTCCAGCCCTGGAGGTCTGCCTGCCTGCCTTCCAGCCCTGCCTGCCTGCCTGCCTGCCCTGGAGGTCAGCCTTCCAGCCCTGGCAGCACGGCCTACCAGCCTGCCAGCCTGCCCTCCCCAGCCACACAGCCCTGCCTGCCTGCCCTGGAGGTCAGCCTTCCAGCCCTGGAGGTCTGCCTGCCTGCCTTCCAGCCCTGCCTGCCTGCCTGCCTGCCCTGGAGGTCAGCCTGCCTGCCTGCTGCTGCTAGGCCGCTGCCCCGAGCCGCCGACCCCATCGACAGGAACACGAGAGAGTTTACAAGCGAGAGGAGGCCACATATTCGACACCTCTCGTGCTCGTTTTAGGGTCCTCTCCAGTCTGTTTGGACGTGTGTTATTCTGAATCTGCTGCTTTAACTCAAGGGATTCTGTCGTGATTGATGCCTTGTACTTCGCTGTATGTTTGCACTGGTGTTGTAAGTCGCCCTCTGTAAGATCATCATTTATTATCTGCCAAGAAATAAAGATCATCATAATGTTCCCCAACTTTCAGCTTCTGGGGAGTTTGTTCCAGAGTGTGACGACTCTCTCTCTATCACCATCTCTCTCTCTATCTCCATCTCTCTATCACCATCTCTCTCTCTCTATCTCTATCTCTCTATCACCATCTCTCTCTCTATCTCCATCTCTCTCTATCTCCATCTCTCTCTATCTCCATCTCTCTATCTCCACCTCTCTCTCCCTCTCCACCTCTCTCTCTCTATCTCTCCCTCTCTCTATCTCTCCCTCTCTCTATCTCTCCCTCTCTCTCACTGTGTGTGTGTGTGTGTGTGTGTACAGCAGTGTCCCTAGACGAGAGAGAGATCCCTAGACGGGGAAATTACTTTCAAACTGCAGTACCGAAATGTGTCCGTTAGATGGCAGCATGCACCAAGGAATGAAGGAAAGTGCAAAACAAAATGAAAAGGCACATCGCCTGGGCCAAAAATAATCGTAACAAATCAACGGGGGCATTTCTCGGAAAACTAACACCGGGGCAGTGCTCAGGGGGGTCCCACCTCGTGGCCACCCGGTTTGGGGGGCCATCGGGGCCGGCTGAAGAATCGCCCATACTCTGCCATAGGCAGCCCACGGTCCATCCGATCAGAGCAATGCCGGGCGGCCGGCAACCTATGGATCATAACACATCAACGGAGGCATGATAAGAGCATCTTTTATTATCTGCCAAGAAATATAGACCATCACAATGTTCCCCAACTTTCAGCTTCTACCACATCGCTGGGGAGTTTATTCCACTGTGTGACTACTCTCTCTCTCTCTGTGTGTGTGTGTGTGTGTGTGTGTGTGTGTGTGTGTGTGTGTGTGTGTGTGTGTGTGTGTGCAGCAGTGTCTCCGGTTTTCCTTTTGGAATGCCTTGAAGCCGGGGGGGCTTTGCACTCATGAGAACATAGGGTGTCCTTGCCCTCCTTTCGCAGCCCAGGGCATTGAGAGATCCCTAGACGGGGAAATTACTTTCAAACTGCAGTACCGAAATGTGTCCGTTAGATGGTAGCATGCACCAAGGAATGAAGGAAAGTGCAAAACAAAATGAAAAGGCACATCGCCTGGGCGAAAAATAATCATAACAAATCAACGGGGGCATTTCTCGGAAAACTAACACCGGGGCAGTGCTCAGGGGGGTCCCACCTCGTGGCCACCCGGTTTGGGGGGCGATCGGGGCCGGTTCCGAAAATCGCTAAATCTCCCATAGCCAGCCCACGCTCCATCCGATAGAGCAATGCCGGGCGGCCGGCCGGCAACTACGGATCATAACAAATCAACGGGGGCATTTCTCGGAAAACTAACACCGGGGCAGTGCTCAGGGGGGTCCCACCTCGTGGCCACCCGGTTTGGGGGGCGATCGGGGCCGGTTCCGAAAATCGCTAAATCTCCCATAGCCAGCCCACGCTCCATCCGATAGAGCAATGCCGGGCGGCCGGCCGGCAACTACGGATCATAACAAATCAACGGGGGCATTTCTCGGAAAACTAACACCGGGGCAGTGCTCAGGGGGGTCCCACCTCGTGGCCACCCGGTTTGGGGGGCGATCGGGGCCGGTTCCGAAAATCGCTAAATCTCCCATAGCCAGCCCACGCTCCATCCGATAGAGCAATGCCGGGCGGCCGGCCGGCAACTACGGATCATAACAAATCAACGGGGGCATTTCTCGGAAAACTAACACCGGGGCAGTGCTCAGGGGGGTCCCACCTCGTGGCCACCCGGTTTGGGGGGCGATCGGGGCCGGTTCCGAAAATCGCTAAATCTCCCATAGCCAGCCCACGCTCCATCCGATAGAGCAATGCCGGGCGGCCGGCCGGCAACTACGGATCATAACAAATCAACGGGGGCATTTCTCGGAAAACTAACACCGGGGCAGTGCTCAGGGGGGTCCCACCTCGTGGCCACCCGGTTTGGGGGGCGATCGGGGCCGGTTCCGAAAATCGCTAAATCTCCCATAGCCAGCCCACGCTCCATCCGATAGAGCAATGCCGGGCGGCCGGCCGGCAACTACGGATCATAACAAATCAACGGGGGCATTTCTCGGAAAACTAACACCGGGGCAGTGCTCAGGGGGGTCCCACCTCGTGGCCACCCGGTTTGGGGGGCGATCGGGGCCGGTTCCGAAAATCGCTAAATCTCCCATAGCCAGCACACGCTCCATCCGATAGAGCAATGCCGGGCGGCCGGCCGGCAACTACGGATCATAACAAATCAACGGGGGCATTTCTCGGAAAACTAACACCGGGGCAGTGCTCAGGGGGGTCCCACCTCGTGGCCACCCGGTTTGGGGGGCGATCGGGGCCGGTTCCGAAAATCGCTAAATCTCCCATAGCCAGCCCACGCTCCATCCGATAGAGCAATGCCGGGCGGCCGGCCGGCAACTACGGATCATAACAAATCAACGGGGGCATTTCTCGGAAAACTAACACCGGGGCAGTGCTCAGGGGGGTCCCACCTCGTGGCCACCCGGTTTGGGGGGCGATCGGGGCCGGTTCCGAAAATCGCTAAATCTCCCATAGCCAGCACACGCTCCATCCGATAGAGCAATGCCGGGCGGCCGGCCGGCAACTACGGATCATAACAAATCAACGGGGGCATTTCTCCGAAAACTAACACCGGGGCAGTGCTCAGGGGGCTCCCAGCTATCAGCCACCCTATCCCGGGACCGATGGGAGCACTTTAAAATTTTCGAGTCAGGGGACCAGACGGCC
This sequence comes from Amia ocellicauda, assembly GCF_036373705.1. Classification (NCBI taxonomy): domain Eukaryota; kingdom Metazoa; phylum Chordata; class Actinopteri; order Amiiformes; family Amiidae; genus Amia; species Amia ocellicauda. The sequence goes on from NW_027103014.1 coordinate 200,822, forward strand.
GAGTGAAAAACTTTGAAAAATATTCTATCTCCTCACTCCCATTGACTTTACATTAGGGCGACCAGGCGGCCGGCGGAAAAAAAATCATAACAAATCAACGGGGGCATTTCTCCGAAAACTAACACCGGGGCAGTGCTCAGGGGGCTCCCAGCTATCAGCCACCCTATCCCGGGACCGATGGGAGCACTTTAAAATTTTCGAGTCAGGGGACCAGACGGCCGAGTGAAAAACTTTGAAAAATATTCTATCTCCTCACTCCCATTGACTTTACATTAGGGCGACCAGGCGGCCGGCGGAAAAAAAATCATAACAAATCAACGGGGGCATTTCTCCGAAAACTAACACCGGGGCAGTGCTCAGGGGGCTCCCAGCTATCAGCCACCCTATCCCGGGACCGATGGGAGCACTTTAAAATTTTCGAGTCAGGGGACCAGACGGCCGAGTGAAAAACTTTGAAAAATATTCTATCTCCTCACTCCCATTGACTTTACATTAGGGCGACCAGGCGGCCGGCGGAAAAAAAATCATAACAAATCAACGGGGGCATTTCTCCGAAAACTAACACCGGGGCTGTGCTCAGGGGGCTCCCAGCTATCAGCCCCCCGGGTCTGGGGGCATTGTTTTTCTTTTTAATCATTTTGAGCATTTCCCCCAGTTTAGAGATGTGTGCCCCTAGACAACCCATTGAGAATAACTATGAAATGTTCTGAAGTTTTGATTTTCAAATGTCGGTGAAAATTGAAAAACGTCATATATTCTTCAAAGGAAGCATGGGGCGATGGTAGGGAGAGTCCCCGCAGCGTGCCTCGGCGGCGATGGGAGCGTTTTCGATGTCCCCGTCCCCCCCCCATAGGGATAGAAGGGGAGTTAGGTGACCAGGCGTCCCGGGTCCCAAAAATCGAAAAATTAATATAGAATGCTTTTTAATCCAGAAATAAAGTAGGGGGCAGTCCTGGTGAGAGTCCCAGCCACAGCCCCAGTGTGTTTTGGAGCCGTTTGGGGCCGGGTGAAAAACTTTGAAAAATGTTCTATCTCCTCACTCCCATTGACTTTGCATTAGGGCGACCAGGCGGCCGGCGGGAAAACAATCATAACAAATCAACGGAGGCATTTCTCCGAAAACTAACACCGGGGCAGTGCTCAGGGGGCTCCCAGCTATCAGCCACCCTATCCCGGGACCGATGGGAGCACTTTAAAATTTTCGAGTTAGGGGACCAGGCGGCCGAGTGAAAAACTTTGAAAAATTTTCTATCTCCTCACTCCCATTGACTTTGCATTAGGGCGACCAGGCGGCCGGCGGAAAAAAAATCATAACAAATCAACGGGGGCATTTCTCCGAAAACTAACACCGGGGCAGTGCTCAGGGGGCTCCCAGCTATCAGCCACCCTATCCCGGGACCGATGGGAGCACTTTAAAATTTTCGAGTTAGGGGACCAGGCGGCCGAGTGAAAAACTTTGAAAAATATTCTATCTCCTCACTCCCATTGACTTTACATTAGGGCGACCAGGCGGCCGGCGGAAAAAAAATCATAACAAATCAACGGGGGCATTTCTCCGAAAACTAACACCGGGGCAGTGCTCAGGGGGCTCCCAGCTATCAGCCACCCTATCCCGGGACCGATGGGAGCACTTTAAAATTTTCGAGTCAGGGGACCAGACGGCCGAGTGAAAAACTTTGAAAAATATTCTATCTCCTCACTCCCATTGACTTTACATTAGGGCGACCAGGCGGCCGGCGGAAAAAAAATCATAACAAATCAACGGGGGCATTTCTCCGAAAACTAACACCGGGGCAGTGCTCAGGGGGCTCCCAGCTATCAGCCACCCTATCCCGGGACCGATGGGAGCACTTTAAAATTTTCGAGTCAGGGGACCAGACGGCCGAGTGAAAAACTTTGAAAAATATTCTATCTCCTCACTCCCATTGACTTTACATTAGGGCGACCAGGCGGCCGGCGGAAAAAAAATCATAACAAATCAACGGGGGCATTTCTCCGAAAACTAACACCGGGGCAGTGCTCAGGGGGCTCCCAGCTATCAGCCACCCTATCCCGGGACCGATGGGAGCACTTTAAAATTTTCGAGTCAGGGGACCAGACGGCCGAGTGAAAAACTTTGAAAAATATTCTATCTCCTCACTCCCATTGACTTTACATTAGGGCGACCAGGCGGCCGGCGGAAAAAAAATCATAACAAATCAACGGGGGCATTTCTCCGAAAACTAACACCGGGGCAGTGCTCAGGGGGCTCCCAGCTATCAGCCACCCTATCCCGGGACCGATGGGAGCACTTTAAAATTTTCGAGTCAGGGGACCAGACGGCCGAGTGAAAAACTTTGAAAAATATTCTATCTCCTCACTCCCATTGACTTTACATTAGGGCGACCAGGCGGCCGGCGGAAAAAAAATCATAACAAATCAACGGGGGCATTTCTCCGAAAACTAACACCGGGGCTGTGCTCAGGGGGCTCCCAGCTATCAGCCCCCCGGGTCTGGGGGCATTGTTTTTCTTTTTAATCATTTTGAGCATTTCCCCCAGTTTAGAGATGTGTGCCCCTAGACAACCCATTGAGAATAACTATGAAATGTTCTGAAGTTTTGATTTTCAAATGTCGGTGAAAATTGAAAAACGTCATATATTCTTCAAAGGAAGCATGGGGCGATGGTAGGGAGAGTCCCCGCAGCGTGCCTCGGCGGCGATGGGAGCGTTTTCGATGTCCCCGTCCCCCCCCCATAGGGATAGAAGGGGAGTTAGGTGACCAGGCGTCCCGGGTCCCAAAAATCGAAAAATTAATATAGAATGCTTTTTAATCCAGAAATAAAGTAGGGGGCAGTCCTGGTGAGAGTCCCAGCCACAGCCCCAGTGTGTTTTGGAGCCGTTTGGGGCCGGGTGAAAAACTTTGAAAAATGTTCTATCTCCTCACTCCCATTGACTTTGCATTAGGGCGACCAGGCGGCCGGCGGGAAAACAATCATAACAAATCAACGGAGGCATTTCTCCGAAAACTAACACCGGGGCAGTGCTCAGGGGGCTCCCAGCTATCAGCCACCCTATCCCGGGACCGATGGGAGCACTTTAAAATTTTCGAGTTAGGGGACCAGGCGGCCGAGTGAAAAACTTTGAAAAATTTTCTATCTCCTCACTCCCATTGACTTTGCATTAGGGCGACCAGGCGGCCGGCGGAAAAAAAATCATAACAAATCAACGGGGGCATTTCTCCGAAAACTAACACCGGGGCAGTGCTCAGGGGGCTCCCAGCTATCAGCCACCCTATCCCGGGACCGATGGGAGCACTTTAAAATTTTCGAGTTAGGGGACCAGGCGGCCGAGTGAAAAACTTAGAAAAATTTTCTATCTCCCCTAGGTGACCAGGCAGCCGGAGCTGATTTTTCTGACCCCTAAAACAATTATTAAAAGGTATTTTTTCGCCAAACTAAGACTTTTAAAATTCAAATAGGATGATTATCTACTGCCCCAGTGGGTTTTTGAACCATTTTAAGCCTTTTTGACAGTTTTCATTTTTCCCCCATTGACTTCAATGGGAGTTAGGTGACCAGTCCTCCGACTTTTGAACCTCTCCTGGGGGGGCTGTGAGCCCCCGATTTCTTTGCAAAGCACGTCATTCGATTCGTCTCAGTCCCCTCTATATACCCCGTGTGTTTGTTTTCTCGAAAAACCCCCGGAACACGGTTTTTTAGGGGGGGGGTGGGGGGGGGGTACTTCGGAGCCATTTGGGGGGGGGTAAACGACATTTCCCGAAATTAATTTTAACACAGCCTTCCTCAGAATCGCTTTTCCAACAAAATCCTTTTTATTTCGAGTCTCTACGATGTTCCTAAGTGGTCGAAACCACTTTTGGACAGTTTTTACACCAAACGGCTCGGGCGCACAGCGGGCCGTGTGCCGATGGGCGGTTCTCGCGGGTCTGAGGCGGGGCTAGGCTGCTCGCGGCGGGCATGGGAGTGCCGTGTGCAGCCGCCACAGTGTTCCAGGCTGTCAGCATTTCTCTACGGTGCCGGGGGAAATACAGGAACTGGGTTTTTGAAGACACTTAGTGCAATGAGAGAGGTCAAAACTGAGCTAAGGGCACTTGCTGGAGGAAAGTGGCTGGGCCCCGCTAGCTCTTTTACGGACACTTTCTGGACTTGGCCCGGGATTTTCAGACGGTTCTTTGCGAC
>NW_027103014.1:215000-270000 GCF_036373705.1 Amia ocellicauda
CTGAGCGCTGGGAGCCGTCGGTCAGTGAGTGCTGAAGGAGAGCTCCAGCCCGGAGCCCGCACCCACCGGGGAGGTGTAGCCCTGCAGGCTGAGCGCCGGGAGCCGTCGGTCGTTCGGTCGGTCAGAGAGTGAGTGTGTGTGCTGAAGGAGAGCTCCAGCCCGGAGCCCGCACCCACCGGGGTGTGTAGCCCTGCAGGCTGAGCGCCGGGAGCCGTCGGTCAGTGAGTGCTGAAGGAAAGCTCCAGCGCGGAGCCCGCACCCACCGGGGAGGTGTAGCCCTGCAGGCTGAGCGCCGGGAGCCGTCGGTCAGTGAGTGCTGAAGGAAAGCTCCAGCGCGGAGCCCGCACCCACCGGGGAGGTGTAGCCCTGCAGGCTGAGCGCCGGGAGCCGTCGGTCGTTCGGTCGGTCAGAGAGTGAGTGTGTGTGCTGAAGGAGAGCTCCAGCCCGGAGCCCGCACCCACCGGGGTGTGTAGCCCTGCAGGCTGAGCGCCGGGAGCCGTCGGTCAGTGAGTGCTGAAGGAAAGCTCCAGCGCGGAGCCCGCACCCACCGGGGAGGTGTAGCCCTGCAGGCTGAGCGCCGGGAGCCGTCGGTCAGTGAGTGCTGAAGGAAAGCTCCAGCGCGGAGCCCGCACCCACCGGGGAGGTGTAGCCCTGCAGGCTGAGCGCCGGGAGCCGTCGGTCAGTGAGTGCTGAAGGAAAGCTCCAGCGCGGAGCCCGCACCCACCGGGGAGGTGTAGCCCTGCAGGCTGAGCGCCGGGAGCCGTCGGTCAGTGAGTGCTGAAGGAAAGCTCCAGCGCGGAGCCCGCACCCACCGGGGAGGTGTAGCCCTGCAGGCTGAGCGCCGGGAGCCGTCGGTCAGTGAGTGCTGAAGGAAAGCTCCAGCGCGGAGCCCGCACCCACCGGGGAGGTGTAGCCCTGCAGGCTGAGCGCCGGGAGCCGTCGGTCGTTCGGTCGGTCAGAGAGTGAGTGTGTGTGCTGAAGGAGAGCTCCAGCCCGGAGCCCGCACCCACCGGGGTGTGTAGCCCTGCAGGCTGAGCGCTGGGAGCCGTCGGTCGTTCGGTCGGTCAGAGAGTGAGTGTGTGTGCTGAAGGAGAGCTCCAGCCCGGAGCCCGCACCCACCGGGGTGTGTAGCCCTGCAGGCTGAGCGCTGGGAGCCGTCGGTCGTTCGGTCGGTCAGAGAGTGAGTGTGTGTGCTGAAGGAGAGCTCCAGCCCGGAGCCCGCACCCACCGGGGTGTGTAGCCCTGCTGACTGAGCGCTGGGAGCCGGGAGCCTTTCCTGCAGTCAGTCGGTCGGTCAGTGAGTGAGTGAGTGAGTGTGTGTGCTGAAGGGAAGCTCCAGCCCGGCGTCCGTCCCCACCGGGGAGTTGTGCCCGGGCCCGGGCCTCCTGCCGACGGACCGTGTGGCGCATTGTCCCGACTGCTGACTTTCTCCAGCAAAAAGGCGGAGGTGCAGTACCGCCATTTCGCCACACGAGGGACGGAATGGCACCCAACTGCCCCCTGGTGTCGAAAAAGCGCAAGGGCACCCGGGCCGGTCCGCCCCAGGCAGCGGCCGAGATGCAGCACCGGGGGCCCGGCCTGCCTGCCCTGGAGGTCAGCCTGCCAGCCCTGGAGGTCTGCCTTCCAGCCCTGGAGGTCTGCCTGCCTGCCCTGGAGGTCTGCTATCCAGCCCTGGAGGTCTGCCTGCCTGCCTGTTAGCCCTGGTAGCAGCACTGCCTGCCCTGGAGGTCTGCCTGCCTGCCCTGGCAGCAGCACTGCCTGCCCTGGAGGTCTGCTATCCAGCCCTGGAGGTCTGCTATCCAGCCCTGGAGGTCTGCCTGCCTGCCTGTTAGCCCTGGAGGTCTGCTATCCAGCCCTGGTAGCAGCACTGCCTGCCCTGGAGATCTGCTATCCAGCCCTGGAGGTCTGCCTGCCTGCCCTGGCAGCAGCACTGCCTGCCCTGGAGGTCTGCTATCCAGCCCTGGAGGTCTGCTATCCAGCCCTGGAGGTCAGCCTGTTAGCCCTGGAGGTCTGCCTGCCTGCCCTGGAGGTCTGCCTGCCTGCCTGTTAGCCCTGGAGGTCAGCCTGTTAGCCCTGGAGGTCTGCTATCCAGCCCTGGTAGCAGCACTGCCTGCCCTGGAGATCTGCTATCCAGCCCTGGAGGTCTGCCTGCCTGCCCTGGCAGCAGCACTGCCTGCCCTGGAGGTCAGCCTGCCAGCCCTGGAGGTCTGCCTTCCAGCCCTGGAGGTCTGCCTGTTAGCCCTGGAGGTCTGCTATCCAGCCCTGGTAGCAGCACTGCCTGCCCTGGAGGTCTGCCGGCCTGCCCTGGAGGTCTGCCTGCCTGCCCTGGAGGTCTGCCTGCCTGCCTGTTAGCCCTGGAGGTCTGCCTGCCTGCCCTGGAGGTCTGCCTGTTAGCCCTGGAGGTCTGCTATCCAGCCCTGGTAGCAGCACTGCCTGCCCTGGAGGTCAGCTATCCAGCCCTGGAGGTCTGCCTGCCTGCCTGTTAGCCCTGGTAGCAGCACTGCCTGCCCTGGAGGTCTGCCTGCCTGCCCTGGCAGCAGCACTGCCTGCCCTGGAGGTCTGCTATCCAGCCCTGGAGGTCTGCTATCCAGCCCTGGAGGTCTGCCTGCCTGCCCTGGCAGCAGCACTGCCTGCCCTGGAGGTCTGCCTGCCTGCCCTGGAGGTCTGCCTGCCTGCCATCCAGCCCTGGAGGTCTGCTATCCAGCCCTGGTAGCAGCACTGCCTGCCCTGGAGGTCTGCCTGCCTGCCCTGGAGGTCTGCCTGCCTGCCCTGGAGGTCTGCTATCCAGCCCTGGAGGTCTGCCTGCCTGCCTGTTAGCCCTGGAGGTCTGCCTGCCTGCCTGCCTGCCTGCCTGCCTGCCTGCCCTGGAGGTCTGCCTGCCTGCCTGTTAGCCCTGGAGGTCAGCCTGTTAGCCCTGGAGGTCTGCTATCCAGCCCTGGAGGTCTGCCTGCCTGCCCTGGAGGTCTGCTATCCAGCCCTGGAGGTCTGCCTGCCTGCCCTGGAGCTCTGCCTGCCTGCCCTGGAGCTCTGCCTGCCTGCCCTGGAGGTCTGCCTGTTAGCCCTGGAGGTCAGCCTGTTAGCCCTGGAGGTCTGCTATCCAGCCCTGGAGGTCTGCCTGCCTGCCCTGGAGGTCTGCTATCCAGCCCTGGAGGTCTGCCTGTTAGCCCTGGAGGTCTGCTATCCAGCCCTGGAGGTCTGCCTGTTAGCCCTGGAGGTCTGCTATCCAGCCCTGGAGGTCTGCCTGCCAGCCCTGGAGGTCTGCTATCCAGCCCTGGAGGTCTGCCTGTTAGCCCTGGAGGTCTGCTATCCAGCCCTGGAGGTCTGCTATCCAGCCCTGGTAGCAGCACTGCCTGCCCTGGAGGTCTGCTATCCAGCCCTGGAGGTCTGCCTGCCTGCCCTGGTAGCAGCACTGCCTGCCCTGGAGGTCTGCCGGCCTGCCCTGGAGGTCTGCCTGCCTGCCCTGGAGGTCTGCCTGCCTGCCTGTTAGCCCTGGAGGTCTGCTATCCAGCCCTGGAGGTCTGCCTGCCAGCCCTGGAGGTCTGCTATCCAGCCCTGGAGGTCTGCCTGTTAGCCCTGGAGGTCTGCTATCCAGCCCTGGAGGTCTGCCTGCCTGCCTGTTAGCCCTGGAGGTCAGCCTGTTAGCCCTGGAGGTCTGCCTGCCTGCCCTGGTAGCAGCACTGCCTGCCTGCCTGCCTGCCTGCCTGCCCTGGAGGTCAGCCTGCCAGCCCTGGAGGTCTGCTATCCAGCCCTGGTAGCAGCACTGCCTGCCCTGGAGGTCTGCCTGCCTGCCCTGGAGGTCAGCCTGTTAGCCCTGGAGGTCTGCCTTCCAGCCCTGGAGGTCTGCCTGTTAGCCCTGGAGGTCTGCTATCCAGCCCTGGTAGCAGCACTGCCTGCCCTGGAGGTCTGCTATCCAGCCCTGGAGGTCTGCCTGCCTGCCTGTTAGCCCTGGTAGCAGCACTGCCTGCCCTGGAGGTCTGCCTGCCTGCCCTGGCAGCAGCACTGCCTGCCCTGGAGGTCTGCTATCCAGCCCTGGAGGTCTGCCTGTTAGCCCTGGAGGTCTGCCTGCCTGCCCTGGAGGTCTGCCTGTTAGCCCTGGAGGTCTGCTATCCAGCCCTGGTAGCAGCACTGCCTGCCCTGGAGGTCAGCTATCCAGCCCTGGAGGTCTGCCTGCCTGCCTGTTAGCCCTGGAGGTCAGCCTGTTAGCCCTGGAGGTCTGCCTGCCTGCCCTGGAGGTCTGCTATCCAGCCCTGGTAGCAGCACTGCCTGCCCTGGAGGTCTGCCTGCCTGCCCTGGAGGTCTGCCTGTTAGCCCTGGAGGTCTGCTATCCAGCCCTGGAGGTCTGCCTGCCTGCCCTGGAGGTCTGCCTGCCTGCCCTGGAGGTCTGCTATCCAGCCCTGGAGGTCTGCCTGCCTGCCTGTTAGCCCTGGAGGTCTGCCTGCCTGCCTGCCTGCCTGCCTGCCTGCCTGCCCTGGAGGTCTGCCTGCCTGCCTGTTAGCCCTGGAGGTCAGCCTGTTAGCCCTGGAGGTCTGCTATCCAGCCCTGGAGGTCTGCCTGCCTGCCCTGGAGGTCTGCTATCCAGCCCTGGAGGTCTGCCTGCCTGCCCTGGAGGTCTGCTATCCAGCCCTGGTAGCAGCACTGCCTGCCCTGGAGGTCTGCTATCCAGCCCTGGAGGTCTGCCTGCCTGCCTGTTAGCCCTGGAGGTCAGCCTGTTAGCCCTGGAGGTCTGCCTGCCTGCCCTGGAGGTCTGCTATCCAGCCCTGGTAGCAGCACTGCCTGCCCTGGAGGTCTGCCTGCCTGCCCTGGAGGTCTGCCTGTTAGCCCTGGAGGTCTGCTATCCAGCCCTGGAGGTCTGCCTGCCTGCCCTGGAGGTCTGCCTGCCTGCCCTGGAGGTCTGCTATCCAGCCCTGGAGGTCTGCCTGCCTGCCTGTTAGCCCTGGAGGTCTGCCTGCCTGCCCTGGAGGTCTGCCTGCCTGCCTTCCAGCCCTGCCTGCCTGCCTGCCTGCCCTGGAGGTCAGCCTTCCAGCCCTGGCAGCACGGCCTACCAGCCTGCCAGCCTGCCCTCCCCAGCCACACAGCCCTGCCTGCCTGCCCTGGAGGTCAGCCTTCCAGCCCTGGAGGTCTGCCTGCCTGCCTTCCAGCCCTGCCTGCCTGCCTGCCTGCCCTGGAGGTCAGCCTTCCAGCCCTGGCAGCACGGCCTACCAGCCTGCCAGCCTGCCCTCCCCAGCCACACAGCCCTGCCTGCCTGCCCTGGAGGTCAGCCTTCCAGCCCTGGAGGTCTGCCTGCCTGCCTTCCAGCCCTGCCTGCCTGCCTGCCTGCCCTGGAGGTCAGCCTGCCTGCCTGCTGCTGCTAGGCCGCTGCCCCGAGCCGCCGACCCCATCGACAGGAACACGAGAGAGTTTACAAGCGAGAGGAGGCCACATATTCGACACCTCTCGTGCTCGTTTTAGGGTCCTCTCCAGTCTGTTTGGACGTGTGTTATTCTGAATCTGCTGCTTTAACTCAAGGGATTCTGTCGTGATTGATGCCTTGTACTTCGCTGTATGTTTGCACTGGTGTTGTAAGTCGCCCTCTGTAAGATCATCATTTATTATCTGCCAAGAAATAAAGATCATCATAATGTTCCCCAACTTTCAGCTTCTGGGGAGTTTGTTCCAGAGTGTGACGACTCTCTCTCTATCACCATCTCTCTCTCTATCTCCATCTCTCTATCACCATCTCTCTCTCTCTATCTCTATCTCTCTATCACCATCTCTCTCTCTATCTCCATCTCTCTCTATCTCCATCTCTCTCTATCTCCATCTCTCTATCTCCACCTCTCTCTCCCTCTCCACCTCTCTCTCTCTATCTCTCCCTCTCTCTATCTCTCCCTCTCTCTATCTCTCCCTCTCTCTCACTGTGTGTGTGTGTGTGTGTGTGTACAGCAGTGTCCCTAGACGAGAGAGAGATCCCTAGACGGGGAAATTACTTTCAAACTGCAGTACCGAAATGTGTCCGTTAGATGGCAGCATGCACCAAGGAATGAAGGAAAGTGCAAAACAAAATGAAAAGGCACATCGCCTGGGCCAAAAATAATCGTAACAAATCAACGGGGGCATTTCTCGGAAAACTAACACCGGGGCAGTGCTCAGGGGGGTCCCACCTCGTGGCCACCCGGTTTGGGGGGCCATCGGGGCCGGCTGAAGAATCGCCCATACTCTGCCATAGGCAGCCCACGGTCCATCCGATCAGAGCAATGCCGGGCGGCCGGCAACCTATGGATCATAACACATCAACGGAGGCATGATAAGAGCATCTTTTATTATCTGCCAAGAAATATAGACCATCACAATGTTCCCCAACTTTCAGCTTCTACCACATCGCTGGGGAGTTTATTCCACTGTGTGACTACTCTCTCTCTCTCTGTGTGTGTGTGTGTGTGTGTGTGTGTGTGTGTGTGTGTGTGTGTGTGTGTGTGTGTGTGTGTGCAGCAGTGTCTCCGGTTTTCCTTTTGGAATGCCTTGAAGCCGGGGGGGCTTTGCACTCATGAGAACATAGGGTGTCCTTGCCCTCCTTTCGCAGCCCAGGGCATTGAGAGATCCCTAGACGGGGAAATTACTTTCAAACTGCAGTACCGAAATGTGTCCGTTAGATGGTAGCATGCACCAAGGAATGAAGGAAAGTGCAAAACAAAATGAAAAGGCACATCGCCTGGGCGAAAAATAATCATAACAAATCAACGGGGGCATTTCTCGGAAAACTAACACCGGGGCAGTGCTCAGGGGGGTCCCACCTCGTGGCCACCCGGTTTGGGGGGCGATCGGGGCCGGTTCCGAAAATCGCTAAATCTCCCATAGCCAGCCCACGCTCCATCCGATAGAGCAATGCCGGGCGGCCGGCCGGCAACTACGGATCATAACAAATCAACGGGGGCATTTCTCGGAAAACTAACACCGGGGCAGTGCTCAGGGGGGTCCCACCTCGTGGCCACCCGGTTTGGGGGGCGATCGGGGCCGGTTCCGAAAATCGCTAAATCTCCCATAGCCAGCCCACGCTCCATCCGATAGAGCAATGCCGGGCGGCCGGCCGGCAACTACGGATCATAACAAATCAACGGGGGCATTTCTCGGAAAACTAACACCGGGGCAGTGCTCAGGGGGGTCCCACCTCGTGGCCACCCGGTTTGGGGGGCGATCGGGGCCGGTTCCGAAAATCGCTAAATCTCCCATAGCCAGCCCACGCTCCATCCGATAGAGCAATGCCGGGCGGCCGGCCGGCAACTACGGATCATAACAAATCAACGGGGGCATTTCTCGGAAAACTAACACCGGGGCAGTGCTCAGGGGGGTCCCACCTCGTGGCCACCCGGTTTGGGGGGCGATCGGGGCCGGTTCCGAAAATCGCTAAATCTCCCATAGCCAGCACACGCTCCATCCGATAGAGCAATGCCGGGCGGCCGGCCGGCAACTACGGATCATAACAAATCAACGGGGGCATTTCTCGGAAAACTAACACCGGGGCAGTGCTCAGGGGGGTCCCACCTCGTGGCCACCCGGTTTGGGGGGCGATCGGGGCCGGTTCCGAAAATCGCTAAATCTCCCATAGCCAGCCCACGCTCCATCCGATAGAGCAATGCCGGGCGGCCGGCCGGCAACTACGGATCATAACAAATCAACGGGGGCATTTCTCGGAAAACTAACACCGGGGCAGTGCTCAGGGGGGTCCCACCTCGTGGCCACCCGGTTTGGGGGGCGATCGGGGCCGGTTCCGAAAATCGCTAAATCTCCCATAGCCAGCACACGCTCCATCCGATAGAGCAATGCCGGGCGGCCGGCCGGCAACTACGGATCATAACAAATCAACGGGGGCATTTCTCCGAAAACTAACACCGGGGCAGTGCTCAGGGGGCTCCCAGCTATCAGCCACCCTATCCCGGGACCGATGGGAGCACTTTAAAATTTTCGAGTCAGGGGACCAGACGGCCGAGTGAAAAACTTTGAAAAATATTCTATCTCCTCACTCCCATTGACTTTACATTAGGGCGACCAGGCGGCCGGCGGAAAAAAAATCATAACAAATCAACGGGGGCATTTCTCCGAAAACTAACACCGGGGCAGTGCTCAGGGGGCTCCCAGCTATCAGCCACCCTATCCCGGGACCGATGGGAGCACTTTAAAATTTTCGAGTCAGGGGACCAGACGGCCGAGTGAAAAACTTTGAAAAATATTCTATCTCCTCACTCCCATTGACTTTACATTAGGGCGACCAGGCGGCCGGCGGAAAAAAAATCATAACAAATCAACGGGGGCATTTCTCCGAAAACTAACACCGGGGCAGTGCTCAGGGGGCTCCCAGCTATCAGCCACCCTATCCCGGGACCGATGGGAGCACTTTAAAATTTTCGAGTCAGGGGACCAGACGGCCGAGTGAAAAACTTTGAAAAATATTCTATCTCCTCACTCCCATTGACTTTACATTAGGGCGACCAGGCGGCCGGCGGAAAAAAAATCATAACAAATCAACGGGGGCATTTCTCCGAAAACTAACACCGGGGCAGTGCTCAGGGGGCTCCCAGCTATCAGCCACCCTATCCCGGGACCGATGGGAGCACTTTAAAATTTTCGAGTCAGGGGACCAGACGGCCGAGTGAAAAACTTTGAAAAATATTCTATCTCCTCACTCCCATTGACTTTACATTAGGGCGACCAGGCGGCCGGCGGAAAAAAAATCATAACAAATCAACGGGGGCATTTCTCCGAAAACTAACACCGGGGCTGTGCTCAGGGGGCTCCCAGCTATCAGCCCCCCGGGTCTGGGGGCATTGTTTTTCTTTTTAATCATTTTGAGCATTTCCCCCAGTTTAGAGATGTGTGCCCCTAGACAACCCATTGAGAATAACTATGAAATGTTCTGAAGTTTTGATTTTCAAATGTCGGTGAAAATTGAAAAACGTCATATATTCTTCAAAGGAAGCATGGGGCGATGGTAGGGAGAGTCCCCGCAGCGTGCCTCGGCGGCGATGGGAGCGTTTTCGATGTCCCCGTCCCCCCGCCCCATAGGGATGGAAGGGGAGTTGGGTGACCAGGCGCGAGGGGGCCGGAGCGAGCCCGGGCCCGGGCCTCCTGCTGACGGAGCGCTGGGAGCCGGGAGCCGTCGGTCGGTGAGTGCTGAAGGAGAGCTCCAGCCCGGAGCCCGCACCCACCGGGGAGGTGTAGCCCTGCAGGCTGAGCGCCGGGAGCCGTCGGTCAGTGAGTGCTGAAGGAAAGCTCCAGCGCGGAGCCCGCACCCACCGGGGAGGTGTAGCCCTGCAGGCTGAGCGCCGGGAGCCGTCGGTCAGTGAGTGCTGAAGGAAAGCTCCAGCGCGGAGCCCGCACCCACCGGGGAGGTGTAGCCCTGCAGGCTGAGCGCCGGGAGCCGTCGGTCAGTGAGTGCTGAAGGAAAGCTCCAGCGCGGAGCCCGCACCCACCGGGGAGGTGTAGCCCTGCAGGCTGAGCGCCGGGAGCCGTCGGTCAGTGAGTGCTGAAGGAAAGCTCCAGCGCGGAGCCCGCACCCACCGGGGAGGTGTAGCCCTGCAGGCTGAGCGCTGGGAGCCGTCGGTCAGTGAGTGCTGAAGGAGAGCTCCAGCCCGGAGCCCGCACCCACCGGGGAGGTGTAGCCCTGCAGGCTGAGCGCCGGGAGCCGTCGGTCGTTCGGTCGGTCAGAGAGTGAGTGTGTGTGCTGAAGGAGAGCTCCAGCCCGGAGCCCGCACCCACCGGGGTGTGTAGCCCTGCAGGCTGAGCGCCGGGAGCCGTCGGTCAGTGAGTGCTGAAGGAAAGCTCCAGCGCGGAGCCCGCACCCACCGGGGAGGTGTAGCCCTGCAGGCTGAGCGCCGGGAGCCGTCGGTCAGTGAGTGCTGAAGGAAAGCTCCAGCGCGGAGCCCGCACCCACCGGGGAGGTGTAGCCCTGCAGGCTGAGCGCCGGGAGCCGTCGGTCGTTCGGTCGGTCAGAGAGTGAGTGTGTGTGCTGAAGGAGAGCTCCAGCCCGGAGCCCGCACCCACCGGGGTGTGTAGCCCTGCAGGCTGAGCGCCGGGAGCCGTCGGTCAGTGAGTGCTGAAGGAAAGCTCCAGCGCGGAGCCCGCACCCACCGGGGAGGTGTAGCCCTGCAGGCTGAGCGCCGGGAGCCGTCGGTCAGTGAGTGCTGAAGGAAAGCTCCAGCGCGGAGCCCGCACCCACCGGGGAGGTGTAGCCCTGCAGGCTGAGCGCCGGGAGCCGTCGGTCAGTGAGTGCTGAAGGAAAGCTCCAGCGCGGAGCCCGCACCCACCGGGGAGGTGTAGCCCTGCAGGCTGAGCGCCGGGAGCCGTCGGTCAGTGAGTGCTGAAGGAAAGCTCCAGCGCGGAGCCCGCACCCACCGGGGAGGTGTAGCCCTGCAGGCTGAGCGCCGGGAGCCGTCGGTCAGTGAGTGCTGAAGGAAAGCTCCAGCGCGGAGCCCGCACCCACCGGGGAGGTGTAGCCCTGCAGGCTGAGCGCCGGGAGCCGTCGGTCGTTCGGTCGGTCAGAGAGTGAGTGTGTGTGCTGAAGGAGAGCTCCAGCCCGGAGCCCGCACCCACCGGGGTGTGTAGCCCTGCAGGCTGAGCGCTGGGAGCCGTCGGTCGTTCGGTCGGTCAGAGAGTGAGTGTGTGTGCTGAAGGAGAGCTCCAGCCCGGAGCCCGCACCCACCGGGGTGTGTAGCCCTGCAGGCTGAGCGCTGGGAGCCGTCGGTCGTTCGGTCGGTCAGAGAGTGAGTGTGTGTGCTGAAGGAGAGCTCCAGCCCGGAGCCCGCACCCACCGGGGTGTGTAGCCCTGCTGACTGAGCGCTGGGAGCCGGGAGCCTTTCCTGCAGTCAGTCGGTCGGTCAGTGAGTGAGTGAGTGAGTGTGTGTGCTGAAGGGAAGCTCCAGCCCGGCGTCCGTCCCCACCGGGGAGTTGTGCCCGGGCCCGGGCCTCCTGCCGACGGACCGTGTGGCGCATTGTCCCGACTGCTGACTTTCTCCAGCAAAAAGGCGGAGGTGCAGTACCGCCATTTCGCCACACGAGGGACGGAATGGCACCCAACTGCCCCCTGGTGTCGAAAAAGCGCAAGGGCACCCGGGCCGGTCCGCCCCAGGCAGCGGCCGAGATGCAGCACCGGGGGCCCGGCCTGCCTGCCCTGGAGGTCAGCCTGCCAGCCCTGGAGGTCTGCCTTCCAGCCCTGGAGGTCTGCCTGCCTGCCCTGGAGGTCTGCTATCCAGCCCTGGAGGTCTGCCTGCCTGCCTGTTAGCCCTGGTAGCAGCACTGCCTGCCCTGGAGGTCTGCCTGCCTGCCCTGGCAGCAGCACTGCCTGCCCTGGAGGTCTGCTATCCAGCCCTGGAGGTCTGCTATCCAGCCCTGGAGGTCTGCCTGCCTGCCTGTTAGCCCTGGAGGTCTGCTATCCAGCCCTGGTAGCAGCACTGCCTGCCCTGGAGATCTGCTATCCAGCCCTGGAGGTCTGCCTGCCTGCCCTGGCAGCAGCACTGCCTGCCCTGGAGGTCTGCTATCCAGCCCTGGAGGTCTGCTATCCAGCCCTGGAGGTCAGCCTGTTAGCCCTGGAGGTCTGCCTGCCTGCCCTGGAGGTCTGCCTGCCTGCCTGTTAGCCCTGGAGGTCAGCCTGTTAGCCCTGGAGGTCTGCTATCCAGCCCTGGTAGCAGCACTGCCTGCCCTGGAGATCTGCTATCCAGCCCTGGAGGTCTGCCTGCCTGCCCTGGCAGCAGCACTGCCTGCCCTGGAGGTCAGCCTGCCAGCCCTGGAGGTCTGCCTTCCAGCCCTGGAGGTCTGCCTGTTAGCCCTGGAGGTCTGCTATCCAGCCCTGGTAGCAGCACTGCCTGCCCTGGAGGTCTGCCGGCCTGCCCTGGAGGTCTGCCTGCCTGCCCTGGAGGTCTGCCTGCCTGCCTGTTAGCCCTGGAGGTCTGCCTGCCTGCCCTGGAGGTCTGCCTGTTAGCCCTGGAGGTCTGCTATCCAGCCCTGGTAGCAGCACTGCCTGCCCTGGAGGTCAGCTATCCAGCCCTGGAGGTCTGCCTGCCTGCCTGTTAGCCCTGGTAGCAGCACTGCCTGCCCTGGAGGTCTGCCTGCCTGCCCTGGCAGCAGCACTGCCTGCCCTGGAGGTCTGCTATCCAGCCCTGGAGGTCTGCTATCCAGCCCTGGAGGTCTGCCTGCCTGCCCTGGCAGCAGCACTGCCTGCCCTGGAGGTCTGCCTGCCTGCCCTGGAGGTCTGCCTGCCTGCCATCCAGCCCTGGAGGTCTGCTATCCAGCCCTGGTAGCAGCACTGCCTGCCCTGGAGGTCTGCCTGCCTGCCCTGGAGGTCTGCCTGCCTGCCCTGGAGGTCTGCTATCCAGCCCTGGAGGTCTGCCTGCCTGCCTGTTAGCCCTGGAGGTCTGCCTGCCTGCCTGCCTGCCTGCCTGCCTGCCTGCCCTGGAGGTCTGCCTGCCTGCCTGTTAGCCCTGGAGGTCAGCCTGTTAGCCCTGGAGGTCTGCTATCCAGCCCTGGAGGTCTGCCTGCCTGCCCTGGAGGTCTGCTATCCAGCCCTGGAGGTCTGCCTGCCTGCCCTGGAGCTCTGCCTGCCTGCCCTGGAGCTCTGCCTGCCTGCCCTGGAGGTCTGCCTGTTAGCCCTGGAGGTCAGCCTGTTAGCCCTGGAGGTCTGCTATCCAGCCCTGGAGGTCTGCCTGCCTGCCCTGGAGGTCTGCTATCCAGCCCTGGAGGTCTGCCTGTTAGCCCTGGAGGTCTGCTATCCAGCCCTGGAGGTCTGCCTGTTAGCCCTGGAGGTCTGCTATCCAGCCCTGGAGGTCTGCCTGCCAGCCCTGGAGGTCTGCTATCCAGCCCTGGAGGTCTGCCTGTTAGCCCTGGAGGTCTGCTATCCAGCCCTGGAGGTCTGCTATCCAGCCCTGGTAGCAGCACTGCCTGCCCTGGAGGTCTGCTATCCAGCCCTGGAGGTCTGCCTGCCTGCCCTGGTAGCAGCACTGCCTGCCCTGGAGGTCTGCCGGCCTGCCCTGGAGGTCTGCCTGCCTGCCCTGGAGGTCTGCCTGCCTGCCTGTTAGCCCTGGAGGTCTGCTATCCAGCCCTGGAGGTCTGCCTGCCAGCCCTGGAGGTCTGCTATCCAGCCCTGGAGGTCTGCCTGTTAGCCCTGGAGGTCTGCTATCCAGCCCTGGAGGTCTGCCTGCCTGCCTGTTAGCCCTGGAGGTCAGCCTGTTAGCCCTGGAGGTCTGCCTGCCTGCCCTGGTAGCAGCACTGCCTGCCTGCCTGCCTGCCTGCCTGCCCTGGAGGTCAGCCTGCCAGCCCTGGAGGTCTGCTATCCAGCCCTGGTAGCAGCACTGCCTGCCCTGGAGGTCTGCCTGCCTGCCCTGGAGGTCAGCCTGTTAGCCCTGGAGGTCTGCCTTCCAGCCCTGGAGGTCTGCCTGTTAGCCCTGGAGGTCTGCTATCCAGCCCTGGTAGCAGCACTGCCTGCCCTGGAGGTCTGCTATCCAGCCCTGGAGGTCTGCCTGCCTGCCTGTTAGCCCTGGTAGCAGCACTGCCTGCCCTGGAGGTCTGCCTGCCTGCCCTGGCAGCAGCACTGCCTGCCCTGGAGGTCTGCTATCCAGCCCTGGAGGTCTGCCTGTTAGCCCTGGAGGTCTGCTATCCAGCCCTGGAGGTCTGCCTGTTAGCCCTGGAGGTCTGCTATCCAGCCCTGGAGGTCTGCCTGCCAGCCCTGGAGGTCTGCTATCCAGCCCTGGAGGTCTGCCTGTTAGCCCTGGAGGTCTGCTATCCAGCCCTGGAGGTCTGCTATCCAGCCCTGGTAGCAGCACTGCCTGCCCTGGAGGTCTGCTATCCAGCCCTGGAGGTCTGCCTGCCTGCCCTGGTAGCAGCACTGCCTGCCCTGGAGGTCTGCCGGCCTGCCCTGGAGGTCTGCCTGCCTGCCCTGGAGGTCTGCCTGCCTGCCTGTTAGCCCTGGAGGTCTGCTATCCAGCCCTGGAGGTCTGCCTGCCAGCCCTGGAGGTCTGCTATCCAGCCCTGGAGGTCTGCCTGTTAGCCCTGGAGGTCTGCTATCCAGCCCTGGAGGTCTGCCTGCCTGCCTGTTAGCCCTGGAGGTCAGCCTGTTAGCCCTGGAGGTCTGCCTGCCTGCCCTGGTAGCAGCACTGCCTGCCTGCCTGCCTGCCTGCCTGCCCTGGAGGTCAGCCTGCCAGCCCTGGAGGTCTGCTATCCAGCCCTGGTAGCAGCACTGCCTGCCCTGGAGGTCTGCCTGCCTGCCCTGGAGGTCAGCCTGTTAGCCCTGGAGGTCTGCCTTCCAGCCCTGGAGGTCTGCCTGTTAGCCCTGGAGGTCTGCTATCCAGCCCTGGTAGCAGCACTGCCTGCCCTGGAGATCTGCTATCCAGCCCTGGAGGTCTGCCTGCCTGCCCTGGCAGCAGCACTGCCTGCCCTGGAGGTCTGCTATCCAGCCCTGGAGGTCTGCTATCCAGCCCTGGAGGTCAGCCTGTTAGCCCTGGAGGTCTGCCTGCCTGCCCTGGAGGTCTGCCTGCCTGCCTGTTAGCCCTGGAGGTCAGCCTGTTAGCCCTGGAGGTCTGCTATCCAGCCCTGGTAGCAGCACTGCCTGCCCTGGAGATCTGCTATCCAGCCCTGGAGGTCTGCCTGCCTGCCCTGGCAGCAGCACTGCCTGCCCTGGAGGTCAGCCTGCCAGCCCTGGAGGTCTGCCTTCCAGCCCTGGAGGTCTGCCTGTTAGCCCTGGAGGTCTGCTATCCAGCCCTGGTAGCAGCACTGCCTGCCCTGGAGGTCTGCCGGCCTGCCCTGGAGGTCTGCCTGCCTGCCCTGGAGGTCTGCCTGCCTGCCTGTTAGCCCTGGAGGTCTGCCTGCCTGCCCTGGAGGTCTGCCTGTTAGCCCTGGAGGTCTGCTATCCAGCCCTGGTAGCAGCACTGCCTGCCCTGGAGGTCAGCTATCCAGCCCTGGAGGTCTGCCTGCCTGCCTGTTAGCCCTGGTAGCAGCACTGCCTGCCCTGGAGGTCTGCCTGCCTGCCCTGGCAGCAGCACTGCCTGCCCTGGAGGTCTGCTATCCAGCCCTGGAGGTCTGCTATCCAGCCCTGGAGGTCTGCCTGCCTGCCCTGGCAGCAGCACTGCCTGCCCTGGAGGTCTGCCTGCCTGCCCTGGAGGTCTGCCTGCCTGCCATCCAGCCCTGGAGGTCTGCTATCCAGCCCTGGTAGCAGCACTGCCTGCCCTGGAGGTCTGCCTGCCTGCCCTGGAGGTCTGCCTGCCTGCCCTGGAGGTCTGCTATCCAGCCCTGGAGGTCTGCCTGCCTGCCTGTTAGCCCTGGAGGTCTGCCTGCCTGCCTGCCTGCCTGCCTGCCTGCCTGCCCTGGAGGTCTGCCTGCCTGCCTGTTAGCCCTGGAGGTCAGCCTGTTAGCCCTGGAGGTCTGCTATCCAGCCCTGGAGGTCTGCCTGCCTGCCCTGGAGGTCTGCTATCCAGCCCTGGAGGTCTGCCTGCCTGCCCTGGAGGTCTGCCTGCCTGCCCTGGAGGTCTGCCTGTTAGCCCTGGAGGTCTGCCTGCCTGCCCTGGAGGTCTGCCTGCCTGCCTGTTAGCCCTGGAGGTCTGCCTGCCTGCCCTGGAGGTCTGCCTGCCTGCCCTGGAGGTCTGCCTGCCTGCCCTGGAGCTCTGCCTGCCTGCCCTGGAGCTCTGCCTGCCTGCCCTGGAGGTCTGCCTGTTAGCCCTGGAGGTCAGCCTGTTAGCCCTGGAGGTCTGCTATCCAGCCCTGGTAGCAGCACTGCCTGCCCTGGAGGTCTGCTATCCAGCCCTGGAGGTCTGCCTGCCTGCCTGTTAGCCCTGGTAGCAGCACTGCCTGCCCTGGAGGTCTGCCTGCCTGCCCTGGCAGCAGCACTGCCTGCCCTGGAGGTCTGCTATCCAGCCCTGGAGGTCTGCCTGTTAGCCCTGGAGGTCTGCTATCCAGCCCTGGAGGTCTGCCTGTTAGCCCTGGAGGTCTGCTATCCAGCCCTGGAGGTCTGCCTGCCAGCCCTGGAGGTCTGCTATCCAGCCCTGGAGGTCTGCCTGTTAGCCCTGGAGGTCTGCTATCCAGCCCTGGAGGTCTGCTATCCAGCCCTGGTAGCAGCACTGCCTGCCCTGGAGGTCTGCTATCCAGCCCTGGAGGTCTGCCTGCCTGCCCTGGTAGCAGCACTGCCTGCCCTGGAGGTCTGCCGGCCTGCCCTGGAGGTCTGCCTGCCTGCCCTGGAGGTCTGCCTGCCTGCCTGTTAGCCCTGGAGGTCTGCTATCCAGCCCTGGAGGTCTGCCTGCCAGCCCTGGAGGTCTGCTATCCAGCCCTGGAGGTCTGCCTGTTAGCCCTGGAGGTCTGCTATCCAGCCCTGGAGGTCTGCCTGCCTGCCTGTTAGCCCTGGAGGTCAGCCTGTTAGCCCTGGAGGTCTGCCTGCCTGCCCTGGTAGCAGCACTGCCTGCCTGCCTGCCTGCCTGCCTGCCCTGGAGGTCAGCCTGCCAGCCCTGGAGGTCTGCTATCCAGCCCTGGTAGCAGCACTGCCTGCCCTGGAGGTCTGCCTGCCTGCCCTGGAGGTCAGCCTGTTAGCCCTGGAGGTCTGCCTTCCAGCCCTGGAGGTCTGCCTGTTAGCCCTGGAGGTCTGCTATCCAGCCCTGGTAGCAGCACTGCCTGCCCTGGAGGTCTGCTATCCAGCCCTGGAGGTCTGCCTGCCTGCCTGTTAGCCCTGGTAGCAGCACTGCCTGCCCTGGAGGTCTGCCTGCCTGCCCTGGCAGCAGCACTGCCTGCCCTGGAGGTCTGCTATCCAGCCCTGGAGGTCTGCCTGTTAGCCCTGGAGGTCTGCTATCCAGCCCTGGAGGTCTGCCTGTTAGCCCTGGAGGTCTGCTATCCAGCCCTGGAGGTCTGCCTGCCAGCCCTGGAGGTCTGCTATCCAGCCCTGGAGGTCTGCCTGTTAGCCCTGGAGGTCTGCTATCCAGCCCTGGAGGTCTGCTATCCAGCCCTGGTAGCAGCACTGCCTGCCCTGGAGGTCTGCTATCCAGCCCTGGAGGTCTGCCTGCCTGCCCTGGTAGCAGCACTGCCTGCCCTGGAGGTCTGCCGGCCTGCCCTGGAGGTCTGCCTGCCTGCCCTGGAGGTCTGCCTGCCTGCCTGTTAGCCCTGGAGGTCTGCTATCCAGCCCTGGAGGTCTGCCTGCCAGCCCTGGAGGTCTGCTATCCAGCCCTGGAGGTCTGCCTGTTAGCCCTGGAGGTCTGCTATCCAGCCCTGGAGGTCTGCCTGCCTGCCTGTTAGCCCTGGAGGTCAGCCTGTTAGCCCTGGAGGTCTGCCTGCCTGCCCTGGTAGCAGCACTGCCTGCCTGCCTGCCTGCCTGCCTGCCCTGGAGGTCAGCCTGCCAGCCCTGGAGGTCTGCTATCCAGCCCTGGTAGCAGCACTGCCTGCCCTGGAGGTCTGCCTGCCTGCCCTGGAGGTCTGCCTGTTAGCCCTGGAGGTCTGCTATCCAGCCCTGGAGGTCTGCCTGCCTGCCCTGGAGGTCTGCCTGCCTGCCCTGGAGGTCTGCTATCCAGCCCTGGAGGTCTGCCTGCCTGCCTGTTAGCCCTGGAGGTCTGCCTGCCTGCCTGCCTGCCTGCCTGCCTGCCTGCCCTGGAGGTCTGCCTGCCTGCCTGTTAGCCCTGGAGGTCAGCCTGTTAGCCCTGGAGGTCTGCTATCCAGCCCTGGAGGTCTGCCTGCCTGCCCTGGAGGTCTGCTATCCAGCCCTGGAGGTCTGCCTGCCTGCCCTGGAGGTCTGCTATCCAGCCCTGGTAGCAGCACTGCCTGCCCTGGAGGTCTGCTATCCAGCCCTGGAGGTCTGCCTGCCTGCCTGTTAGCCCTGGAGGTCAGCCTGTTAGCCCTGGAGGTCTGCCTGCCTGCCCTGGAGGTCTGCTATCCAGCCCTGGTAGCAGCACTGCCTGCCCTGGAGGTCTGCCTGCCTGCCCTGGAGGTCTGCCTGTTAGCCCTGGAGGTCTGCTATCCAGCCCTGGAGGTCTGCCTGCCTGCCCTGGAGGTCTGCCTGCCTGCCCTGGAGGTCTGCTATCCAGCCCTGGAGGTCTGCCTGCCTGCCTGTTAGCCCTGGAGGTCTGCCTGCCTGCCCTGGAGGTCTGCCTGCCTGCCTTCCAGCCCTGCCTGCCTGCCTGCCTGCCCTGGAGGTCAGCCTTCCAGCCCTGGCAGCACGGCCTACCAGCCTGCCAGCCTGCCCTCCCCAGCCACACAGCCCTGCCTGCCTGCCCTGGAGGTCAGCCTTCCAGCCCTGGAGGTCTGCCTGCCTGCCTTCCAGCCCTGCCTGCCTGCCTGCCTGCCCTGGAGGTCAGCCTTCCAGCCCTGGCAGCACGGCCTACCAGCCTGCCAGCCTGCCCTCCCCAGCCACACAGCCCTGCCTGCCTGCCCTGGAGGTCAGCCTTCCAGCCCTGGAGGTCTGCCTGCCTGCCTTCCAGCCCTGCCTGCCTGCCTGCCTGCCCTGGAGGTCAGCCTGCCTGCCTGCTGCTGCTAGGCCGCTGCCCCGAGCCGCCGACCCCATCGACAGGAACACGAGAGAGTTTACAAGCGAGAGGAGGCCACATATTCGACACCTCTCGTGCTCGTTTTAGGGTCCTCTCCAGTCTGTTTGGACGTGTGTTATTCTGAATCTGCTGCTTTAACTCAAGGGATTCTGTCGTGATTGATGCCTTGTACTTCGCTGTATGTTTGCACTGGTGTTGTAAGTCGCCCTCTGTAAGATCATCATTTATTATCTGCCAAGAAATAAAGATCATCATAATGTTCCCCAACTTTCAGCTTCTGGGGAGTTTGTTCCAGAGTGTGACGACTCTCTCTCTATCACCATCTCTCTCTCTATCTCCATCTCTCTATCACCATCTCTCTCTCTCTATCTCTATCTCTCTATCACCATCTCTCTCTCTATCTCCATCTCTCTCTATCTCCATCTCTCTCTATCTCCATCTCTCTATCTCCACCTCTCTCTCCCTCTCCACCTCTCTCTCTCTATCTCTCCCTCTCTCTATCTCTCCCTCTCTCTATCTCTCCCTCTCTCTCACTGTGTGTGTGTGTGTGTGTGTGTACAGCAGTGTCCCTAGACGAGAGAGAGATCCCTAGACGGGGAAATTACTTTCAAACTGCAGTACCGAAATGTGTCCGTTAGATGGCAGCATGCACCAAGGAATGAAGGAAAGTGCAAAACAAAATGAAAAGGCACATCGCCTGGGCCAAAAATAATCGTAACAAATCAACGGGGGCATTTCTCGGAAAACTAACACCGGGGCAGTGCTCAGGGGGGTCCCACCTCGTGGCCACCCGGTTTGGGGGGCCATCGGGGCCGGCTGAAGAATCGCCCATACTCTGCCATAGGCAGCCCACGGTCCATCCGATCAGAGCAATGCCGGGCGGCCGGCAACCTATGGATCATAACACATCAACGGAGGCATGATAAGAGCATCTTTTATTATCTGCCAAGAAATATAGACCATCACAATGTTCCCCAACTTTCAGCTTCTACCACATCGCTGGGGAGTTTATTCCACTGTGTGACTACTCTCTCTCTCTCTGTGTGTGTGTGTGTGTGTGTGTGTGTGTGTGTGTGTGTGTGTGTGTGTGTGTGTGTGTGTGTGCAGCAGTGTCTCCGGTTTTCCTTTTGGAATGCCTTGAAGCCGGGGGGGCTTTGCACTCATGAGAACATAGGGTGTCCTTGCCCTCCTTTCGCAGCCCAGGGCATTGAGAGATCCCTAGACGGGGAAATTACTTTCAAACTGCAGTACCGAAATGTGTCCGTTAGATGGTAGCATGCACCAAGGAATGAAGGAAAGTGCAAAACAAAATGAAAAGGCACATCGCCTGGGCGAAAAATAATCATAACAAATCAACGGGGGCATTTCTCGGAAAACTAACACCGGGGCAGTGCTCAGGGGGGTCCCACCTCGTGGCCACCCGGTTTGGGGGGCGATCGGGGCCGGTTCCGAAAATCGCTAAATCTCCCATAGCCAGCCCACGCTCCATCCGATAGAGCAATGCCGGGCGGCCGGCCGGCAACTACGGATCATAACAAATCAACGGGGGCATTTCTCGGAAAACTAACACCGGGGCAGTGCTCAGGGGGGTCCCACCTCGTGGCCACCCGGTTTGGGGGGCGATCGGGGCCGGTTCCGAAAATCGCTAAATCTCCCATAGCCAGCCCACGCTCCATCCGATAGAGCAATGCCGGGCGGCCGGCCGGCAACTACGGATCATAACAAATCAACGGGGGCATTTCTCGGAAAACTAACACCGGGGCAGTGCTCAGGGGGGTCCCACCTCGTGGCCACCCGGTTTGGGGGGCGATCGGGGCCGGTTCCGAAAATCGCTAAATCTCCCATAGCCAGCCCACGCTCCATCCGATAGAGCAATGCCGGGCGGCCGGCCGGCAACTACGGATCATAACAAATCAACGGGGGCATTTCTCGGAAAACTAACACCGGGGCAGTGCTCAGGGGGGTCCCACCTCGTGGCCACCCGGTTTGGGGGGCGATCGGGGCCGGTTCCGAAAATCGCTAAATCTCCCATAGCCAGCACACGCTCCATCCGATAGAGCAATGCCGGGCGGCCGGCCGGCAACTACGGATCATAACAAATCAACGGGGGCATTTCTCGGAAAACTAACACCGGGGCAGTGCTCAGGGGGGTCCCACCTCGTGGCCACCCGGTTTGGGGGGCGATCGGGGCCGGTTCCGAAAATCGCTAAATCTCCCATAGCCAGCCCACGCTCCATCCGATAGAGCAATGCCGGGCGGCCGGCCGGCAACTACGGATCATAACAAATCAACGGGGGCATTTCTCGGAAAACTAACACCGGGGCAGTGCTCAGGGGGGTCCCACCTCGTGGCCACCCGGTTTGGGGGGCGATCGGGGCCGGTTCCGAAAATCGCTAAATCTCCCATAGCCAGCACACGCTCCATCCGATAGAGCAATGCCGGGCGGCCGGCCGGCAACTACGGATCATAACAAATCAACGGGGGCATTTCTCCGAAAACTAACACCGGGGCAGTGCTCAGGGGGCTCCCAGCTATCAGCCACCCTATCCCGGGACCGATGGGAGCACTTTAAAATTTTCGAGTCAGGGGACCAGACGGCCGAGTGAAAAACTTTGAAAAATATTCTATCTCCTCACTCCCATTGACTTTACATTAGGGCGACCAGGCGGCCGGCGGAAAAAAAATCATAACAAATCAACGGGGGCATTTCTCCGAAAACTAACACCGGGGCAGTGCTCAGGGGGCTCCCAGCTATCAGCCACCCTATCCCGGGACCGATGGGAGCACTTTAAAATTTTCGAGTCAGGGGACCAGACGGCCGAGTGAAAAACTTTGAAAAATATTCTATCTCCTCACTCCCATTGACTTTACATTAGGGCGACCAGGCGGCCGGCGGAAAAAAAATCATAACAAATCAACGGGGGCATTTCTCCGAAAACTAACACCGGGGCAGTGCTCAGGGGGCTCCCAGCTATCAGCCACCCTATCCCGGGACCGATGGGAGCACTTTAAAATTTTCGAGTCAGGGGACCAGACGGCCGAGTGAAAAACTTTGAAAAATATTCTATCTCCTCACTCCCATTGACTTTACATTAGGGCGACCAGGCGGCCGGCGGAAAAAAAATCATAACAAATCAACGGGGGCATTTCTCCGAAAACTAACACCGGGGCAGTGCTCAGGGGGCTCCCAGCTATCAGCCACCCTATCCCGGGACCGATGGGAGCACTTTAAAATTTTCGAGTCAGGGGACCAGACGGCCGAGTGAAAAACTTTGAAAAATATTCTATCTCCTCACTCCCATTGACTTTACATTAGGGCGACCAGGCGGCCGGCGGAAAAAAAATCATAACAAATCAACGGGGGCATTTCTCCGAAAACTAACACCGGGGCTGTGCTCAGGGGGCTCCCAGCTATCAGCCCCCCGGGTCTGGGGGCATTGTTTTTCTTTTTAATCATTTTGAGCATTTCCCCCAGTTTAGAGATGTGTGCCCCTAGACAACCCATTGAGAATAACTATGAAATGTTCTGAAGTTTTGATTTTCAAATGTCGGTGAAAATTGAAAAACGTCATATATTCTTCAAAGGAAGCATGGGGCGATGGTAGGGAGAGTCCCCGCAGCGTGCCTCGGCGGCGATGGGAGCGTTTTCGATGTCCCCGTCCCCCCGCCCCATAGGGATGGAAGGGGAGTTGGGTGACCAGGCGCGAGGGGGCCGGAGCGAGCCCGGGCCCGGGCCTCCTGCTGACGGAGCGCTGGGAGCCGGGAGCCGTCGGTCGGTGAGTGCTGAAGGAGAGCTCCAGCCCGGAGCCCGCACCCACCGGGGAGGTGTAGCCCTGCAGGCTGAGCGCCGGGAGCCGTCGGTCAGTGAGTGCTGAAGGAAAGCTCCAGCGCGGAGCCCGCACCCACCGGGGAGGTGTAGCCCTGCAGGCTGAGCGCCGGGAGCCGTCGGTCAGTGAGTGCTGAAGGAAAGCTCCAGCGCGGAGCCCGCACCCACCGGGGAGGTGTAGCCCTGCAGGCTGAGCGCCGGGAGCCGTCGGTCAGTGAGTGCTGAAGGAAAGCTCCAGCGCGGAGCCCGCACCCACCGGGGAGGTGTAGCCCTGCAGGCTGAGCGCCGGGAGCCGTCGGTCAGTGAGTGCTGAAGGAAAGCTCCAGCGCGGAGCCCGCACCCACCGGGGAGGTGTAGCCCTGCAGGCTGAGCGCTGGGAGCCGTCGGTCAGTGAGTGCTGAAGGAGAGCTCCAGCCCGGAGCCCGCACCCACCGGGGAGGTGTAGCCCTGCAGGCTGAGCGCCGGGAGCCGTCGGTCGTTCGGTCGGTCAGAGAGTGAGTGTGTGTGCTGAAGGAGAGCTCCAGCCCGGAGCCCGCACCCACCGGGGTGTGTAGCCCTGCAGGCTGAGCGCCGGGAGCCGTCGGTCAGTGAGTGCTGAAGGAAAGCTCCAGCGCGGAGCCCGCACCCACCGGGGAGGTGTAGCCCTGCAGGCTGAGCGCCGGGAGCCGTCGGTCAGTGAGTGCTGAAGGAAAGCTCCAGCGCGGAGCCCGCACCCACCGGGGAGGTGTAGCCCTGCAGGCTGAGCGCCGGGAGCCGTCGGTCGTTCGGTCGGTCAGAGAGTGAGTGTGTGTGCTGAAGGAGAGCTCCAGCCCGGAGCCCGCACCCACCGGGGTGTGTAGCCCTGCAGGCTGAGCGCCGGGAGCCGTCGGTCAGTGAGTGCTGAAGGAAAGCTCCAGCGCGGAGCCCGCACCCACCGGGGAGGTGTAGCCCTGCAGGCTGAGCGCCGGGAGCCGTCGGTCAGTGAGTGCTGAAGGAAAGCTCCAGCGCGGAGCCCGCACCCACCGGGGAGGTGTAGCCCTGCAGGCTGAGCGCCGGGAGCCGTCGGTCAGTGAGTGCTGAAGGAAAGCTCCAGCGCGGAGCCCGCACCCACCGGGGAGGTGTAGCCCTGCAGGCTGAGCGCCGGGAGCCGTCGGTCAGTGAGTGCTGAAGGAAAGCTCCAGCGCGGAGCCCGCACCCACCGGGGAGGTGTAGCCCTGCAGGCTGAGCGCCGGGAGCCGTCGGTCAGTGAGTGCTGAAGGAAAGCTCCAGCGCGGAGCCCGCACCCACCGGGGAGGTGTAGCCCTGCAGGCTGAGCGCCGGGAGCCGTCGGTCGTTCGGTCGGTCAGAGAGTGAGTGTGTGTGCTGAAGGAGAGCTCCAGCCCGGAGCCCGCACCCACCGGGGTGTGTAGCCCTGCAGGCTGAGCGCTGGGAGCCGTCGGTCGTTCGGTCGGTCAGAGAGTGAGTGTGTGTGCTGAAGGAGAGCTCCAGCCCGGAGCCCGCACCCACCGGGGTGTGTAGCCCTGCAGGCTGAGCGCTGGGAGCCGTCGGTCGTTCGGTCGGTCAGAGAGTGAGTGTGTGTGCTGAAGGAGAGCTCCAGCCCGGAGCCCGCACCCACCGGGGTGTGTAGCCCTGCTGACTGAGCGCTGGGAGCCGGGAGCCTTTCCTGCAGTCAGTCGGTCGGTCAGTGAGTGAGTGAGTGAGTGTGTGTGCTGAAGGGAAGCTCCAGCCCGGCGTCCGTCCCCACCGGGGAGTTGTGCCCGGGCCCGGGCCTCCTGCCGACGGACCGTGTGGCGCATTGTCCCGACTGCTGACTTTCTCCAGCAAAAAGGCGGAGGTGCAGTACCGCCATTTCGCCACACGAGGGACGGAATGGCACCCAACTGCCCCCTGGTGTCGAAAAAGCGCAAGGGCACCCGGGCCGGTCCGCCCCAGGCAGCGGCCGAGATGCAGCACCGGGGGCCCGGCCTGCCTGCCCTGGAGGTCAGCCTGCCAGCCCTGGAGGTCTGCCTTCCAGCCCTGGAGGTCTGCCTGCCTGCCCTGGAGGTCTGCTATCCAGCCCTGGAGGTCTGCCTGCCTGCCTGTTAGCCCTGGTAGCAGCACTGCCTGCCCTGGAGGTCTGCCTGCCTGCCCTGGCAGCAGCACTGCCTGCCCTGGAGGTCTGCTATCCAGCCCTGGAGGTCTGCTATCCAGCCCTGGAGGTCTGCCTGCCTGCCTGTTAGCCCTGGAGGTCTGCTATCCAGCCCTGGTAGCAGCACTGCCTGCCCTGGAGATCTGCTATCCAGCCCTGGAGGTCTGCCTGCCTGCCCTGGCAGCAGCACTGCCTGCCCTGGAGGTCTGCTATCCAGCCCTGGAGGTCTGCTATCCAGCCCTGGAGGTCAGCCTGTTAGCCCTGGAGGTCTGCCTGCCTGCCCTGGAGGTCTGCCTGCCTGCCTGTTAGCCCTGGAGGTCAGCCTGTTAGCCCTGGAGGTCTGCTATCCAGCCCTGGTAGCAGCACTGCCTGCCCTGGAGATCTGCTATCCAGCCCTGGAGGTCTGCCTGCCTGCCCTGGCAGCAGCACTGCCTGCCCTGGAGGTCAGCCTGCCAGCCCTGGAGGTCTGCCTTCCAGCCCTGGAGGTCTGCCTGTTAGCCCTGGAGGTCTGCTATCCAGCCCTGGTAGCAGCACTGCCTGCCCTGGAGGTCTGCCGGCCTGCCCTGGAGGTCTGCCTGCCTGCCCTGGAGGTCTGCCTGCCTGCCTGTTAGCCCTGGAGGTCTGCCTGCCTGCCCTGGAGGTCTGCCTGTTAGCCCTGGAGGTCTGCTATCCAGCCCTGGTAGCAGCACTGCCTGCCCTGGAGGTCAGCTATCCAGCCCTGGAGGTCTGCCTGCCTGCCTGTTAGCCCTGGTAGCAGCACTGCCTGCCCTGGAGGTCTGCCTGCCTGCCCTGGCAGCAGCACTGCCTGCCCTGGAGGTCTGCTATCCAGCCCTGGAGGTCTGCTATCCAGCCCTGGAGGTCTGCCTGCCTGCCCTGGCAGCAGCACTGCCTGCCCTGGAGGTCTGCCTGCCTGCCCTGGAGGTCTGCCTGCCTGCCATCCAGCCCTGGAGGTCTGCTATCCAGCCCTGGTAGCAGCACTGCCTGCCCTGGAGGTCTGCCTGCCTGCCCTGGAGGTCTGCCTGCCTGCCCTGGAGGTCTGCTATCCAGCCCTGGAGGTCTGCCTGCCTGCCTGTTAGCCCTGGAGGTCTGCCTGCCTGCCTGCCTGCCTGCCTGCCTGCCTGCCCTGGAGGTCTGCCTGCCTGCCTGTTAGCCCTGGAGGTCAGCCTGTTAGCCCTGGAGGTCTGCTATCCAGCCCTGGAGGTCTGCCTGCCTGCCCTGGAGGTCTGCTATCCAGCCCTGGAGGTCTGCCTGCCTGCCCTGGAGCTCTGCCTGCCTGCCCTGGAGCTCTGCCTGCCTGCCCTGGAGGTCTGCCTGTTAGCCCTGGAGGTCAGCCTGTTAGCCCTGGAGGTCTGCTATCCAGCCCTGGAGGTCTGCCTGCCTGCCCTGGAGGTCTGCTATCCAGCCCTGGAGGTCTGCCTGTTAGCCCTGGAGGTCTGCTATCCAGCCCTGGAGGTCTGCCTGTTAGCCCTGGAGGTCTGCTATCCAGCCCTGGAGGTCTGCCTGCCAGCCCTGGAGGTCTGCTATCCAGCCCTGGAGGTCTGCCTGTTAGCCCTGGAGGTCTGCTATCCAGCCCTGGAGGTCTGCTATCCAGCCCTGGTAGCAGCACTGCCTGCCCTGGAGGTCTGCTATCCAGCCCTGGAGGTCTGCCTGCCTGCCCTGGTAGCAGCACTGCCTGCCCTGGAGGTCTGCCGGCCTGCCCTGGAGGTCTGCCTGCCTGCCCTGGAGGTCTGCCTGCCTGCCTGTTAGCCCTGGAGGTCTGCTATCCAGCCCTGGAGGTCTGCCTGCCAGCCCTGGAGGTCTGCTATCCAGCCCTGGAGGTCTGCCTGTTAGCCCTGGAGGTCTGCTATCCAGCCCTGGAGGTCTGCCTGCCTGCCTGTTAGCCCTGGAGGTCAGCCTGTTAGCCCTGGAGGTCTGCCTGCCTGCCCTGGTAGCAGCACTGCCTGCCTGCCTGCCTGCCTGCCTGCCCTGGAGGTCAGCCTGCCAGCCCTGGAGGTCTGCTATCCAGCCCTGGTAGCAGCACTGCCTGCCCTGGAGGTCTGCCTGCCTGCCCTGGAGGTCAGCCTGTTAGCCCTGGAGGTCTGCCTTCCAGCCCTGGAGGTCTGCCTGTTAGCCCTGGAGGTCTGCTATCCAGCCCTGGTAGCAGCACTGCCTGCCCTGGAGGTCTGCTATCCAGCCCTGGAGGTCTGCCTGCCTGCCTGTTAGCCCTGGTAGCAGCACTGCCTGCCCTGGAGGTCTGCCTGCCTGCCCTGGCAGCAGCACTGCCTGCCCTGGAGGTCTGCTATCCAGCCCTGGAGGTCTGCCTGTTAGCCCTGGAGGTCTGCTATCCAGCCCTGGAGGTCTGCCTGTTAGCCCTGGAGGTCTGCTATCCAGCCCTGGAGGTCTGCCTGCCAGCCCTGGAGGTCTGCTATCCAGCCCTGGAGGTCTGCCTGTTAGCCCTGGAGGTCTGCTATCCAGCCCTGGAGGTCTGCTATCCAGCCCTGGTAGCAGCACTGCCTGCCCTGGAGGTCTGCTATCCAGCCCTGGAGGTCTGCCTGCCTGCCCTGGTAGCAGCACTGCCTGCCCTGGAGGTCTGCCGGCCTGCCCTGGAGGTCTGCCTGCCTGCCCTGGAGGTCTGCCTGCCTGCCTGTTAGCCCTGGAGGTCTGCTATCCAGCCCTGGAGGTCTGCCTGCCAGCCCTGGAGGTCTGCTATCCAGCCCTGGAGGTCTGCCTGTTAGCCCTGGAGGTCTGCTATCCAGCCCTGGAGGTCTGCCTGCCTGCCTGTTAGCCCTGGAGGTCAGCCTGTTAGCCCTGGAGGTCTGCCTGCCTGCCCTGGTAGCAGCACTGCCTGCCTGCCTGCCTGCCTGCCTGCCCTGGAGGTCAGCCTGCCAGCCCTGGAGGTCTGCTATCCAGCCCTGGTAGCAGCACTGCCTGCCCTGGAGGTCTGCCTGCCTGCCCTGGAGGTCAGCCTGTTAGCCCTGGAGGTCTGCCTTCCAGCCCTGGAGGTCTGCCTGTTAGCCCTGGAGGTCTGCTATCCAGCCCTGGTAGCAGCACTGCCTGCCCTGGAGATCTGCTATCCAGCCCTGGAGGTCTGCCTGCCTGCCCTGGCAGCAGCACTGCCTGCCCTGGAGGTCTGCTATCCAGCCCTGGAGGTCTGCTATCCAGCCCTGGAGGTCAGCCTGTTAGCCCTGGAGGTCTGCCTGCCTGCCCTGGAGGTCTGCCTGCCTGCCTGTTAGCCCTGGAGGTCAGCCTGTTAGCCCTGGAGGTCTGCTATCCAGCCCTGGTAGCAGCACTGCCTGCCCTGGAGATCTGCTATCCAGCCCTGGAGGTCTGCCTGCCTGCCCTGGCAGCAGCACTGCCTGCCCTGGAGGTCAGCCTGCCAGCCCTGGAGGTCTGCCTTCCAGCCCTGGAGGTCTGCCTGTTAGCCCTGGAGGTCTGCTATCCAGCCCTGGTAGCAGCACTGCCTGCCCTGGAGGTCTGCCGGCCTGCCCTGGAGGTCTGCCTGCCTGCCCTGGAGGTCTGCCTGCCTGCCTGTTAGCCCTGGAGGTCTGCCTGCCTGCCCTGGAGGTCTGCCTGTTAGCCCTGGAGGTCTGCTATCCAGCCCTGGTAGCAGCACTGCCTGCCCTGGAGGTCAGCTATCCAGCCCTGGAGGTCTGCCTGCCTGCCTGTTAGCCCTGGTAGCAGCACTGCCTGCCCTGGAGGTCTGCCTGCCTGCCCTGGCAGCAGCACTGCCTGCCCTGGAGGTCTGCTATCCAGCCCTGGAGGTCTGCTATCCAGCCCTGGAGGTCTGCCTGCCTGCCCTGGCAGCAGCACTGCCTGCCCTGGAGGTCTGCCTGCCTGCCCTGGAGGTCTGCCTGCCTGCCATCCAGCCCTGGAGGTCTGCTATCCAGCCCTGGTAGCAGCACTGCCTGCCCTGGAGGTCTGCCTGCCTGCCCTGGAGGTCTGCCTGCCTGCCCTGGAGGTCTGCTATCCAGCCCTGGAGGTCTGCCTGCCTGCCTGTTAGCCCTGGAGGTCTGCCTGCCTGCCTGCCTGCCTGCCTGCCTGCCTGCCCTGGAGGTCTGCCTGCCTGCCTGTTAGCCCTGGAGGTCAGCCTGTTAGCCCTGGAGGTCTGCTATCCAGCCCTGGAGGTCTGCCTGCCTGCCCTGGAGGTCTGCTATCCAGCCCTGGAGGTCTGCCTGCCTGCCCTGGAGGTCTGCCTGCCTGCCCTGGAGGTCTGCCTGTTAGCCCTGGAGGTCTGCCTGCCTGCCCTGGAGGTCTGCCTGCCTGCCTGTTAGCCCTGGAGGTCTGCCTGCCTGCCCTGGAGGTCTGCCTGCCTGCCCTGGAGGTCTGCCTGCCTGCCCTGGAGCTCTGCCTGCCTGCCCTGGAGCTCTGCCTGCCTGCCCTGGAGGTCTGCCTGTTAGCCCTGGAGGTCAGCCTGTTAGCCCTGGAGGTCTGCTATCCAGCCCTGGTAGCAGCACTGCCTGCCCTGGAGGTCTGCTATCCAGCCCTGGAGGTCTGCCTGCCTGCCTGTTAGCCCTGGTAGCAGCACTGCCTGCCCTGGAGGTCTGCCTGCCTGCCCTGGCAGCAGCACTGCCTGCCCTGGAGGTCTGCTATCCAGCCCTGGAGGTCTGCCTGTTAGCCCTGGAGGTCTGCTATCCAGCCCTGGAGGTCTGCCTGTTAGCCCTGGAGGTCTGCTATCCAGCCCTGGAGGTCTGCCTGCCAGCCCTGGAGGTCTGCTATCCAGCCCTGGAGGTCTGCCTGTTAGCCCTGGAGGTCTGCTATCCAGCCCTGGAGGTCTGCTATCCAGCCCTGGTAGCAGCACTGCCTGCCCTGGAGGTCTGCTATCCAGCCCTGGAGGTCTGCCTGCCTGCCCTGGTAGCAGCACTGCCTGCCCTGGAGGTCTGCCGGCCTGCCCTGGAGGTCTGCCTGCCTGCCCTGGAGGTCTGCCTGCCTGCCTGTTAGCCCTGGAGGTCTGCTATCCAGCCCTGGAGGTCTGCCTGCCAGCCCTGGAGGTCTGCTATCCAGCCCTGGAGGTCTGCCTGTTAGCCCTGGAGGTCTGCTATCCAGCCCTGGAGGTCTGCCTGCCTGCCTGTTAGCCCTGGAGGTCAGCCTGTTAGCCCTGGAGGTCTGCCTGCCTGCCCTGGTAGCAGCACTGCCTGCCTGCCTGCCTGCCTGCCTGCCCTGGAGGTCAGCCTGCCAGCCCTGGAGGTCTGCTATCCAGCCCTGGTAGCAGCACTGCCTGCCCTGGAGGTCTGCCTGCCTGCCCTGGAGGTCAGCCTGTTAGCCCTGGAGGTCTGCCTTCCAGCCCTGGAGGTCTGCCTGTTAGCCCTGGAGGTCTGCTATCCAGCCCTGGTAGCAGCACTGCCTGCCCTGGAGGTCTGCTATCCAGCCCTGGAGGTCTGCCTGCCTGCCTGTTAGCCCTGGTAGCAGCACTGCCTGCCCTGGAGGTCTGCCTGCCTGCCCTGGCAGCAGCACTGCCTGCCCTGGAGGTCTGCTATCCAGCCCTGGAGGTCTGCCTGTTAGCCCTGGAGGTCTGCTATCCAGCCCTGGAGGTCTGCCTGTTAGCCCTGGAGGTCTGCTATCCAGCCCTGGAGGTCTGCCTGCCAGCCCTGGAGGTCTGCTATCCAGCCCTGGAGGTCTGCCTGTTAGCCCTGGAGGTCTGCTATCCAGCCCTGGAGGTCTGCTATCCAGCCCTGGTAGCAGCACTGCCTGCCCTGGAGGTCTGCTATCCAGCCCTGGAGGTCTGCCTGCCTGCCCTGGTAGCAGCACTGCCTGCCCTGGAGGTCTGCCGGCCTGCCCTGGAGGTCTGCCTGCCTGCCCTGGAGGTCTGCCTGCCTGCCTGTTAGCCCTGGAGGTCTGCTATCCAGCCCTGGAGGTCTGCCTGCCAGCCCTGGAGGTCTGCTATCCAGCCCTGGAGGTCTGCCTGTTAGCCCTGGAGGTCTGCTATCCAGCCCTGGAGGTCTGCCTGCCTGCCTGTTAGCCCTGGAGGTCAGCCTGTTAGCCCTGGAGGTCTGCCTGCCTGCCCTGGTAGCAGCACTGCCTGCCTGCCTGCCTGCCTGC
Organism: Amia ocellicauda; assembly: GCF_036373705.1. Taxonomy (NCBI): domain Eukaryota; kingdom Metazoa; phylum Chordata; class Actinopteri; order Amiiformes; family Amiidae; genus Amia; species Amia ocellicauda. Next base: position 245,419 of record NW_027103014.1, read on the forward strand.
CTGCCCTGGAGGTCAGCCTGCCAGCCCTGGAGGTCTGCTATCCAGCCCTGGTAGCAGCACTGCCTGCCCTGGAGGTCTGCCTGCCTGCCCTGGAGGTCAGCCTGTTAGCCCTGGAGGTCTGCCTTCCAGCCCTGGAGGTCTGCCTGTTAGCCCTGGAGGTCTGCTATCCAGCCCTGGTAGCAGCACTGCCTGCCCTGGAGGTCTGCTATCCAGCCCTGGAGGTCTGCCTGCCTGCCTGTTAGCCCTGGTAGCAGCACTGCCTGCCCTGGAGGTCTGCCTGCCTGCCCTGGCAGCAGCACTGCCTGCCCTGGAGGTCTGCTATCCAGCCCTGGAGGTCTGCCTGTTAGCCCTGGAGGTCTGCTATCCAGCCCTGGTAGCAGCACTGCCTGCCCTGGAGGTCTGCTATCCAGCCCTGGAGGTCTGCCTGCCTGCCCTGGTAGCAGCACTGCCAGCCCTGGAGGTCTGCTATCCAGCCCTGGAGGTCTGCCTGCCTGCCCTGGAGGTCTGCTATCCAGCCCTGGAGGTCTGCTATCCAGCCCTGGTAGCAGCACTGCCTGCCCTGGAGGTCTGCTATCCAGCCCTGGAGGTCTGCCTGCCTGCCTGTTAGCCCTGGAGGTCAGCCTGTTAGCCCTGGAGGTCTGCCTGCCTGCCCTGGAGGTCTGCTATCCAGCCCTGGTAGCAGCACTGCCTGCCCTGGAGGTCTGCCTGCCTGCCCTGGAGGTCTGCCTGTTAGCCCTGGAGGTCTGCTATCCAGCCCTGGAGGTCTGCCTGCCTGCCCTGGAGGTCTGCCTGCCTGCCCTGGAGGTCTGCTATCCAGCCCTGGAGGTCTGCCTGCCTGCCTGTTAGCCCTGGAGGTCTGCCTGCCTGCCCTGGAGGTCTGCCTGCCTGCCTTCCAGCCCTGCCTGCCTGCCTGCCTGCCCTGGAGGTCAGCCTTCCAGCCCTGGCAGCACGGCCTACCAGCCTGCCAGCCTGCCCTCCCCAGCCACACAGCCCTGCCTGCCTGCCCTGGAGGTCAGCCTTCCAGCCCTGGAGGTCTGCCTGCCTGCCTTCCAGCCCTGCCTGCCTGCCTGCCTGCCCTGGAGGTCAGCCTTCCAGCCCTGGCAGCACGGCCTACCAGCCTGCCAGCCTGCCCTCCCCAGCCACACAGCCCTGCCTGCCTGCCCTGGAGGTCAGCCTTCCAGCCCTGGAGGTCTGCCTGCCTGCCTTCCAGCCCTGCCTGCCTGCCTGCCTGCCCTGGAGGTCAGCCTGCCTGCCTGCTGCTGCTAGGCCGCTGCCCCGAGCCGCCGACCCCATCGACAGGAACACGAGAGAGTTTACAAGCGAGAGGAGGCCACATATTCGACACCTCTCGTGCTCGTTTTAGGGTCCTCTCCAGTCTGTTTGGACGTGTGTTATTCTGAATCTGCTGCTTTAACTCAAGGGATTCTGTCGTGATTGATGCCTTGTACTTCGCTGTATGTTTGCACTGGTGTTGTAAGTCGCCCTCTGTAAGATCATCATTTATTATCTGCCAAGAAATAAAGATCATCATAATGTTCCCCAACTTTCAGCTTCTGGGGAGTTTGTTCCAGAGTGTGACGACTCTCTCTCTATCACCATCTCTCTCTCTATCTCCATCTCTCTATCACCATCTCTCTCTCTCTATCTCTATCTCTCTATCACCATCTCTCTCTCTATCTCCATCTCTCTCTATCTCCATCTCTCTCTATCTCCATCTCTCTATCTCCACCTCTCTCTCCCTCTCCACCTCTCTCTCTCTATCTCTCCCTCTCTCTATCTCTCCCTCTCTCTATCTCTCCCTCTCTCTCACTGTGTGTGTGTGTGTGTGTGTGTACAGCAGTGTCCCTAGACGAGAGAGAGATCCCTAGACGGGGAAATTACTTTCAAACTGCAGTACCGAAATGTGTCCGTTAGATGGCAGCATGCACCAAGGAATGAAGGAAAGTGCAAAACAAAATGAAAAGGCACATCGCCTGGGCCAAAAATAATCGTAACAAATCAACGGGGGCATTTCTCGGAAAACTAACACCGGGGCAGTGCTCAGGGGGGTCCCACCTCGTGGCCACCCGGTTTGGGGGGCCATCGGGGCCGGCTGAAGAATCGCCCATACTCTGCCATAGGCAGCCCACGGTCCATCCGATCAGAGCAATGCCGGGCGGCCGGCAACCTATGGATCATAACACATCAACGGAGGCATGATAAGAGCATCTTTTATTATCTGCCAAGAAATATAGACCATCACAATGTTCCCCAACTTTCAGCTTCTACCACATCGCTGGGGAGTTTATTCCACTGTGTGACTACTCTCTCTCTCTCTGTGTGTGTGTGTGTGTGTGTGTGTGTGTGTGTGTGTGTGTGTGTGTGTGTGTGTGTGTGTGTGCAGCAGTGTCTCCGGTTTTCCTTTTGGAATGCCTTGAAGCCGGGGGGGCTTTGCACTCATGAGAACATAGGGTGTCCTTGCCCTCCTTTCGCAGCCCAGGGCATTGAGAGATCCCTAGACGGGGAAATTACTTTCAAACTGCAGTACCGAAATGTGTCCGTTAGATGGTAGCATGCACCAAGGAATGAAGGAAAGTGCAAAACAAAATGAAAAGGCACATCGCCTGGGCGAAAAATAATCATAACAAATCAACGGGGGCATTTCTCGGAAAACTAACACCGGGGCAGTGCTCAGGGGGGTCCCACCTCGTGGCCACCCGGTTTGGGGGGCGATCGGGGCCGGTTCCGAAAATCGCTAAATCTCCCATAGCCAGCCCACGCTCCATCCGATAGAGCAATGCCGGGCGGCCGGCCGGCAACTACGGATCATAACAAATCAACGGGGGCATTTCTCGGAAAACTAACACCGGGGCAGTGCTCAGGGGGGTCCCACCTCGTGGCCACCCGGTTTGGGGGGCGATCGGGGCCGGTTCCGAAAATCGCTAAATCTCCCATAGCCAGCCCACGCTCCATCCGATAGAGCAATGCCGGGCGGCCGGCCGGCAACTACGGATCATAACAAATCAACGGGGGCATTTCTCGGAAAACTAACACCGGGGCAGTGCTCAGGGGGGTCCCACCTCGTGGCCACCCGGTTTGGGGGGCGATCGGGGCCGGTTCCGAAAATCGCTAAATCTCCCATAGCCAGCCCACGCTCCATCCGATAGAGCAATGCCGGGCGGCCGGCCGGCAACTACGGATCATAACAAATCAACGGGGGCATTTCTCGGAAAACTAACACCGGGGCAGTGCTCAGGGGGGTCCCACCTCGTGGCCACCCGGTTTGGGGGGCGATCGGGGCCGGTTCCGAAAATCGCTAAATCTCCCATAGCCAGCACACGCTCCATCCGATAGAGCAATGCCGGGCGGCCGGCCGGCAACTACGGATCATAACAAATCAACGGGGGCATTTCTCGGAAAACTAACACCGGGGCAGTGCTCAGGGGGGTCCCACCTCGTGGCCACCCGGTTTGGGGGGCGATCGGGGCCGGTTCCGAAAATCGCTAAATCTCCCATAGCCAGCCCACGCTCCATCCGATAGAGCAATGCCGGGCGGCCGGCCGGCAACTACGGATCATAACAAATCAACGGGGGCATTTCTCGGAAAACTAACACCGGGGCAGTGCTCAGGGGGGTCCCACCTCGTGGCCACCCGGTTTGGGGGGCGATCGGGGCCGGTTCCGAAAATCGCTAAATCTCCCATAGCCAGCACACGCTCCATCCGATAGAGCAATGCCGGGCGGCCGGCCGGCAACTACGGATCATAACAAATCAACGGGGGCATTTCTCCGAAAACTAACACCGGGGCAGTGCTCAGGGGGCTCCCAGCTATCAGCCACCCTATCCCGGGACCGATGGGAGCACTTTAAAATTTTCGAGTCAGGGGACCAGACGGCCGAGTGAAAAACTTTGAAAAATATTCTATCTCCTCACTCCCATTGACTTTACATTAGGGCGACCAGGCGGCCGGCGGAAAAAAAATCATAACAAATCAACGGGGGCATTTCTCCGAAAACTAACACCGGGGCAGTGCTCAGGGGGCTCCCAGCTATCAGCCACCCTATCCCGGGACCGATGGGAGCACTTTAAAATTTTCGAGTCAGGGGACCAGACGGCCGAGTGAAAAACTTTGAAAAATATTCTATCTCCTCACTCCCATTGACTTTACATTAGGGCGACCAGGCGGCCGGCGGAAAAAAAATCATAACAAATCAACGGGGGCATTTCTCCGAAAACTAACACCGGGGCAGTGCTCAGGGGGCTCCCAGCTATCAGCCACCCTATCCCGGGACCGATGGGAGCACTTTAAAATTTTCGAGTCAGGGGACCAGACGGCCGAGTGAAAAACTTTGAAAAATATTCTATCTCCTCACTCCCATTGACTTTACATTAGGGCGACCAGGCGGCCGGCGGAAAAAAAATCATAACAAATCAACGGGGGCATTTCTCCGAAAACTAACACCGGGGCAGTGCTCAGGGGGCTCCCAGCTATCAGCCACCCTATCCCGGGACCGATGGGAGCACTTTAAAATTTTCGAGTCAGGGGACCAGACGGCCGAGTGAAAAACTTTGAAAAATATTCTATCTCCTCACTCCCATTGACTTTACATTAGGGCGACCAGGCGGCCGGCGGAAAAAAAATCATAACAAATCAACGGGGGCATTTCTCCGAAAACTAACACCGGGGCTGTGCTCAGGGGGCTCCCAGCTATCAGCCCCCCGGGTCTGGGGGCATTGTTTTTCTTTTTAATCATTTTGAGCATTTCCCCCAGTTTAGAGATGTGTGCCCCTAGACAACCCATTGAGAATAACTATGAAATGTTCTGAAGTTTTGATTTTCAAATGTCGGTGAAAATTGAAAAACGTCATATATTCTTCAAAGGAAGCATGGGGCGATGGTAGGGAGAGTCCCCGCAGCGTGCCTCGGCGGCGATGGGAGCGTTTTCGATGTCCCCGTCCCCCCGCCCCATAGGGATGGAAGGGGAGTTGGGTGACCAGGCGCGAGGGGGCCGGAGCGAGCCCGGGCCCGGGCCTCCTGCTGACGGAGCGCTGGGAGCCGGGAGCCGTCGGTCGGTGAGTGCTGAAGGAGAGCTCCAGCCCGGAGCCCGCACCCACCGGGGAGGTGTAGCCCTGCAGGCTGAGCGCCGGGAGCCGTCGGTCAGTGAGTGCTGAAGGAAAGCTCCAGCGCGGAGCCCGCACCCACCGGGGAGGTGTAGCCCTGCAGGCTGAGCGCCGGGAGCCGTCGGTCAGTGAGTGCTGAAGGAAAGCTCCAGCGCGGAGCCCGCACCCACCGGGGAGGTGTAGCCCTGCAGGCTGAGCGCCGGGAGCCGTCGGTCAGTGAGTGCTGAAGGAAAGCTCCAGCGCGGAGCCCGCACCCACCGGGGAGGTGTAGCCCTGCAGGCTGAGCGCCGGGAGCCGTCGGTCAGTGAGTGCTGAAGGAAAGCTCCAGCGCGGAGCCCGCACCCACCGGGGAGGTGTAGCCCTGCAGGCTGAGCGCTGGGAGCCGTCGGTCAGTGAGTGCTGAAGGAGAGCTCCAGCCCGGAGCCCGCACCCACCGGGGAGGTGTAGCCCTGCAGGCTGAGCGCCGGGAGCCGTCGGTCGTTCGGTCGGTCAGAGAGTGAGTGTGTGTGCTGAAGGAGAGCTCCAGCCCGGAGCCCGCACCCACCGGGGTGTGTAGCCCTGCAGGCTGAGCGCCGGGAGCCGTCGGTCAGTGAGTGCTGAAGGAAAGCTCCAGCGCGGAGCCCGCACCCACCGGGGAGGTGTAGCCCTGCAGGCTGAGCGCCGGGAGCCGTCGGTCAGTGAGTGCTGAAGGAAAGCTCCAGCGCGGAGCCCGCACCCACCGGGGAGGTGTAGCCCTGCAGGCTGAGCGCCGGGAGCCGTCGGTCGTTCGGTCGGTCAGAGAGTGAGTGTGTGTGCTGAAGGAGAGCTCCAGCCCGGAGCCCGCACCCACCGGGGTGTGTAGCCCTGCAGGCTGAGCGCCGGGAGCCGTCGGTCAGTGAGTGCTGAAGGAAAGCTCCAGCGCGGAGCCCGCACCCACCGGGGAGGTGTAGCCCTGCAGGCTGAGCGCCGGGAGCCGTCGGTCAGTGAGTGCTGAAGGAAAGCTCCAGCGCGGAGCCCGCACCCACCGGGGAGGTGTAGCCCTGCAGGCTGAGCGCCGGGAGCCGTCGGTCGTTCGGTCGGTCAGAGAGTGAGTGTGTGTGCTGAAGGAGAGCTCCAGCCCGGAGCCCGCACCCACCGGGGTGTGTAGCCCTGCAGGCTGAGCGCTGGGAGCCGTCGGTCGTTCGGTCGGTCAGAGAGTGAGTGTGTGTGCTGAAGGAGAGCTCCAGCCCGGAGCCCGCACCCACCGGGGTGTGTAGCCCTGCTGACTGAGCGCTGGGAGCCGGGAGCCTTTCCTGCAGTCAGTCGGTCGGTCAGTGAGTGAGTGAGTGAGTGTGTGTGCTGAAGGGAAGCTCCAGCCCGGCGTCCGTCCCCACCGGGGAGTTGTGCCCGGGCCCGGGCCTCCTGCCGACGGACCGTGTGGCGCATTGTCCCGACTGCTGACTTTCTCCAGCAAAAAGGCGGAGGTGCAGTACCGCCATTTCGCCACACGAGGGACGGAATGGCACCCAACTGCCCCCTGGTGTCGAAAAAGCGCAAGGGCACCCGGGCCGGTCCGCCCCAGGCAGCGGCCGAGATGCAGCACCGGGGGCCCGGCCTGCCTGCCCTGGAGGTCAGCCTGCCAGCCCTGGAGGTCTGCCTTCCAGCCCTGGAGGTCTGCCTGCCTGCCCTGGAGGTCTGCTATCCAGCCCTGGAGGTCTGCCTGCCTGCCTGTTAGCCCTGGTAGCAGCACTGCCTGCCCTGGAGGTCTGCCTGCCTGCCCTGGCAGCAGCACTGCCTGCCCTGGAGGTCTGCTATCCAGCCCTGGAGGTCTGCTATCCAGCCCTGGAGGTCTGCCTGCCTGCCTGTTAGCCCTGGAGGTCTGCTATCCAGCCCTGGTAGCAGCACTGCCTGCCCTGGAGATCTGCTATCCAGCCCTGGAGGTCTGCCTGCCTGCCCTGGCAGCAGCACTGCCTGCCCTGGAGGTCTGCTATCCAGCCCTGGAGGTCTGCTATCCAGCCCTGGAGGTCAGCCTGTTAGCCCTGGAGGTCTGCCTGCCTGCCCTGGAGGTCTGCCTGCCTGCCTGTTAGCCCTGGAGGTCAGCCTGTTAGCCCTGGAGGTCTGCTATCCAGCCCTGGTAGCAGCACTGCCTGCCCTGGAGATCTGCTATCCAGCCCTGGAGGTCTGCCTGCCTGCCCTGGCAGCAGCACTGCCTGCCCTGGAGGTCAGCCTGCCAGCCCTGGAGGTCTGCCTTCCAGCCCTGGAGGTCTGCCTGTTAGCCCTGGAGGTCTGCTATCCAGCCCTGGTAGCAGCACTGCCTGCCCTGGAGGTCTGCCGGCCTGCCCTGGAGGTCTGCCTGCCTGCCCTGGAGGTCTGCCTGCCTGCCTGTTAGCCCTGGAGGTCTGCCTGCCTGCCCTGGAGGTCTGCCTGTTAGCCCTGGAGGTCTGCTATCCAGCCCTGGTAGCAGCACTGCCTGCCCTGGAGGTCAGCTATCCAGCCCTGGAGGTCTGCCTGCCTGCCTGTTAGCCCTGGTAGCAGCACTGCCTGCCCTGGAGGTCTGCCTGCCTGCCCTGGCAGCAGCACTGCCTGCCCTGGAGGTCTGCTATCCAGCCCTGGAGGTCTGCTATCCAGCCCTGGAGGTCTGCCTGCCTGCCCTGGCAGCAGCACTGCCTGCCCTGGAGGTCTGCCTGCCTGCCCTGGAGGTCTGCCTGCCTGCCATCCAGCCCTGGAGGTCTGCTATCCAGCCCTGGTAGCAGCACTGCCTGCCCTGGAGGTCTGCCTGCCTGCCCTGGAGGTCTGCCTGCCTGCCCTGGAGGTCTGCTATCCAGCCCTGGAGGTCTGCCTGCCTGCCTGTTAGCCCTGGAGGTCTGCCTGCCTGCCTGCCTGCCTGCCTGCCTGCCTGCCCTGGAGGTCTGCCTGCCTGCCTGTTAGCCCTGGAGGTCAGCCTGTTAGCCCTGGAGGTCTGCTATCCAGCCCTGGAGGTCTGCCTGCCTGCCCTGGAGGTCTGCTATCCAGCCCTGGAGGTCTGCCTGCCTGCCCTGGAGGTCTGCCTGCCTGCCCTGGAGGTCTGCCTGTTAGCCCTGGAGGTCTGCCTGCCTGCCCTGGAGGTCTGCCTGCCTGCCTGTTAGCCCTGGAGGTCTGCCTGCCTGCCCTGGAGGTCTGCCTGCCTGCCCTGGAGGTCTGCCTGCCTGCCCTGGAGCTCTGCCTGCCTGCCCTGGAGCTCTGCCTGCCTGCCCTGGAGGTCTGCCTGTTAGCCCTGGAGGTCAGCCTGTTAGCCCTGGAGGTCTGCTATCCAGCCCTGGTAGCAGCACTGCCTGCCCTGGAGGTCTGCTATCCAGCCCTGGAGGTCTGCCTGCCTGCCTGTTAGCCCTGGTAGCAGCACTGCCTGCCCTGGAGGTCTGCCTGCCTGCCCTGGCAGCAGCACTGCCTGCCCTGGAGGTCTGCTATCCAGCCCTGGAGGTCTGCCTGCCTGCCTGTTAGCCCTGGTAGCAGCACTGCCTGCCCTGGAGGTCTGCCTGCCTGCCCTGGCAGCAGCACTGCCTGCCCTGGAGGTCTGCTATCCAGCCCTGGAGGTCTGCCTGTTAGCCCTGGAGGTCTGCTATCCAGCCCTGGTAGCAGCACTGCCTGCCCTGGAGGTCTGCTATCCAGCCCTGGAGGTCTGCCTGCCTGCCCTGGTAGCAGCACTGCCAGCCCTGGAGGTCTGCTATCCAGCCCTGGAGGTCTGCCTGCCTGCCCTGGAGGTCTGCTATCCAGCCCTGGAGGTCTGCTATCCAGCCCTGGTAGCAGCACTGCCTGCCCTGGAGGTCTGCTATCCAGCCCTGGAGGTCTGCCTGCCTGCCTGTTAGCCCTGGAGGTCAGCCTGTTAGCCCTGGAGGTCTGCCTGCCTGCCCTGGAGGTCTGCTATCCAGCCCTGGTAGCAGCACTGCCTGCCCTGGAGGTCTGCCTGCCTGCCCTGGAGGTCTGCCTGTTAGCCCTGGAGGTCTGCTATCCAGCCCTGGAGGTCTGCCTGCCTGCCCTGGAGGTCTGCCTGCCTGCCCTGGAGGTCTGCTATCCAGCCCTGGAGGTCTGCCTGCCTGCCTGTTAGCCCTGGAGGTCTGCCTGCCTGCCCTGGAGGTCTGCCTGCCTGCCTTCCAGCCCTGCCTGCCTGCCTGCCTGCCCTGGAGGTCAGCCTTCCAGCCCTGGCAGCACGGCCTACCAGCCTGCCAGCCTGCCCTCCCCAGCCACACAGCCCTGCCTGCCTGCCCTGGAGGTCAGCCTTCCAGCCCTGGAGGTCTGCCTGCCTGCCTTCCAGCCCTGCCTGCCTGCCTGCCTGCCCTGGAGGTCAGCCTTCCAGCCCTGGCAGCACGGCCTACCAGCCTGCCAGCCTGCCCTCCCCAGCCACACAGCCCTGCCTGCCTGCCCTGGAGGTCAGCCTTCCAGCCCTGGAGGTCTGCCTGCCTGCCTTCCAGCCCTGCCTGCCTGCCTGCCTGCCCTGGAGGTCAGCCTGCCTGCCTGCTGCTGCTAGGCCGCTGCCCCGAGCCGCCGACCCCATCGACAGGAACACGAGAGAGTTTACAAGCGAGAGGAGGCCACATATTCGACACCTCTCGTGCTCGTTTTAGGGTCCTCTCCAGTCTGTTTGGACGTGTGTTATTCTGAATCTGCTGCTTTAACTCAAGGGATTCTGTCGTGATTGATGCCTTGTACTTCGCTGTATGTTTGCACTGGTGTTGTAAGTCGCCCTCTGTAAGATCATCATTTATTATCTGCCAAGAAATAAAGATCATCATAATGTTCCCCAACTTTCAGCTTCTGGGGAGTTTGTTCCAGAGTGTGACGACTCTCTCTCTATCACCATCTCTCTCTCTATCTCCATCTCTCTATCACCATCTCTCTCTCTCTATCTCTATCTCTCTATCACCATCTCTCTCTCTATCTCCATCTCTCTCTATCTCCATCTCTCTCTATCTCCATCTCTCTATCTCCACCTCTCTCTCCCTCTCCACCTCTCTCTCTCTATCTCTCCCTCTCTCTATCTCTCCCTCTCTCTATCTCTCCCTCTCTCTCACTGTGTGTGTGTGTGTGTGTGTGTACAGCAGTGTCCCTAGACGAGAGAGAGATCCCTAGACGGGGAAATTACTTTCAAACTGCAGTACCGAAATGTGTCCGTTAGATGGCAGCATGCACCAAGGAATGAAGGAAAGTGCAAAACAAAATGAAAAGGCACATCGCCTGGGCCAAAAATAATCGTAACAAATCAACGGGGGCATTTCTCGGAAAACTAACACCGGGGCAGTGCTCAGGGGGGTCCCACCTCGTGGCCACCCGGTTTGGGGGGCCATCGGGGCCGGCTGAAGAATCGCCCATACTCTGCCATAGGCAGCCCACGGTCCATCCGATCAGAGCAATGCCGGGCGGCCGGCAACCTATGGATCATAACACATCAACGGAGGCATGATAAGAGCATCTTTTATTATCTGCCAAGAAATATAGACCATCACAATGTTCCCCAACTTTCAGCTTCTACCACATCGCTGGGGAGTTTATTCCACTGTGTGACTACTCTCTCTCTCTCTGTGTGTGTGTGTGTGTGTGTGTGTGTGTGTGTGTGTGTGTGTGTGTGTGTGTGTGTGTGTGTGCAGCAGTGTCTCCGGTTTTCCTTTTGGAATGCCTTGAAGCCGGGGGGGCTTTGCACTCATGAGAACATAGGGTGTCCTTGCCCTCCTTTCGCAGCCCAGGGCATTGAGAGATCCCTAGACGGGGAAATTACTTTCAAACTGCAGTACCGAAATGTGTCCGTTAGATGGTAGCATGCACCAAGGAATGAAGGAAAGTGCAAAACAAAATGAAAAGGCACATCGCCTGGGCGAAAAATAATCATAACAAATCAACGGGGGCATTTCTCGGAAAACTAACACCGGGGCAGTGCTCAGGGGGGTCCCACCTCGTGGCCACCCGGTTTGGGGGGCGATCGGGGCCGGTTCCGAAAATCGCTAAATCTCCCATAGCCAGCCCACGCTCCATCCGATAGAGCAATGCCGGGCGGCCGGCCGGCAACTACGGATCATAACAAATCAACGGGGGCATTTCTCGGAAAACTAACACCGGGGCAGTGCTCAGGGGGGTCCCACCTCGTGGCCACCCGGTTTGGGGGGCGATCGGGGCCGGTTCCGAAAATCGCTAAATCTCCCATAGCCAGCCCACGCTCCATCCGATAGAGCAATGCCGGGCGGCCGGCCGGCAACTACGGATCATAACAAATCAACGGGGGCATTTCTCGGAAAACTAACACCGGGGCAGTGCTCAGGGGGGTCCCACCTCGTGGCCACCCGGTTTGGGGGGCGATCGGGGCCGGTTCCGAAAATCGCTAAATCTCCCATAGCCAGCCCACGCTCCATCCGATAGAGCAATGCCGGGCGGCCGGCCGGCAACTACGGATCATAACAAATCAACGGGGGCATTTCTCGGAAAACTAACACCGGGGCAGTGCTCAGGGGGGTCCCACCTCGTGGCCACCCGGTTTGGGGGGCGATCGGGGCCGGTTCCGAAAATCGCTAAATCTCCCATAGCCAGCACACGCTCCATCCGATAGAGCAATGCCGGGCGGCCGGCCGGCAACTACGGATCATAACAAATCAACGGGGGCATTTCTCGGAAAACTAACACCGGGGCAGTGCTCAGGGGGGTCCCACCTCGTGGCCACCCGGTTTGGGGGGCGATCGGGGCCGGTTCCGAAAATCGCTAAATCTCCCATAGCCAGCCCACGCTCCATCCGATAGAGCAATGCCGGGCGGCCGGCCGGCAACTACGGATCATAACAAATCAACGGGGGCATTTCTCGGAAAACTAACACCGGGGCAGTGCTCAGGGGGGTCCCACCTCGTGGCCACCCGGTTTGGGGGGCGATCGGGGCCGGTTCCGAAAATCGCTAAATCTCCCATAGCCAGCACACGCTCCATCCGATAGAGCAATGCCGGGCGGCCGGCCGGCAACTACGGATCATAACAAATCAACGGGGGCATTTCTCCGAAAACTAACACCGGGGCAGTGCTCAGGGGGCTCCCAGCTATCAGCCACCCTATCCCGGGACCGATGGGAGCACTTTAAAATTTTCGAGTCAGGGGACCAGACGGCCGAGTGAAAAACTTTGAAAAATATTCTATCTCCTCACTCCCATTGACTTTACATTAGGGCGACCAGGCGGCCGGCGGAAAAAAAATCATAACAAATCAACGGGGGCATTTCTCCGAAAACTAACACCGGGGCAGTGCTCAGGGGGCTCCCAGCTATCAGCCACCCTATCCCGGGACCGATGGGAGCACTTTAAAATTTTCGAGTCAGGGGACCAGACGGCCGAGTGAAAAACTTTGAAAAATATTCTATCTCCTCACTCCCATTGACTTTACATTAGGGCGACCAGGCGGCCGGCGGAAAAAAAATCATAACAAATCAACGGGGGCATTTCTCCGAAAACTAACACCGGGGCAGTGCTCAGGGGGCTCCCAGCTATCAGCCACCCTATCCCGGGACCGATGGGAGCACTTTAAAATTTTCGAGTCAGGGGACCAGACGGCCGAGTGAAAAACTTTGAAAAATATTCTATCTCCTCACTCCCATTGACTTTACATTAGGGCGACCAGGCGGCCGGCGGAAAAAAAATCATAACAAATCAACGGGGGCATTTCTCCGAAAACTAACACCGGGGCAGTGCTCAGGGGGCTCCCAGCTATCAGCCACCCTATCCCGGGACCGATGGGAGCACTTTAAAATTTTCGAGTCAGGGGACCAGACGGCCGAGTGAAAAACTTTGAAAAATATTCTATCTCCTCACTCCCATTGACTTTACATTAGGGCGACCAGGCGGCCGGCGGAAAAAAAATCATAACAAATCAACGGGGGCATTTCTCCGAAAACTAACACCGGGGCTGTGCTCAGGGGGCTCCCAGCTATCAGCCCCCCGGGTCTGGGGGCATTGTTTTTCTTTTTAATCATTTTGAGCATTTCCCCCAGTTTAGAGATGTGTGCCCCTAGACAACCCATTGAGAATAACTATGAAATGTTCTGAAGTTTTGATTTTCAAATGTCGGTGAAAATTGAAAAACGTCATATATTCTTCAAAGGAAGCATGGGGCGATGGTAGGGAGAGTCCCCGCAGCGTGCCTCGGCGGCGATGGGAGCGTTTTCGATGTCCCCGTCCCCCCGCCCCATAGGGATGGAAGGGGAGTTGGGTGACCAGGCGCGAGGGGGCCGGAGCGAGCCCGGGCCCGGGCCTCCTGCTGACGGAGCGCTGGGAGCCGGGAGCCGTCGGTCGGTGAGTGCTGAAGGAGAGCTCCAGCCCGGAGCCCGCACCCACCGGGGAGGTGTAGCCCTGCAGGCTGAGCGCCGGGAGCCGTCGGTCAGTGAGTGCTGAAGGAAAGCTCCAGCGCGGAGCCCGCACCCACCGGGGAGGTGTAGCCCTGCAGGCTGAGCGCCGGGAGCCGTCGGTCAGTGAGTGCTGAAGGAAAGCTCCAGCGCGGAGCCCGCACCCACCGGGGAGGTGTAGCCCTGCAGGCTGAGCGCCGGGAGCCGTCGGTCAGTGAGTGCTGAAGGAAAGCTCCAGCGCGGAGCCCGCACCCACCGGGGAGGTGTAGCCCTGCAGGCTGAGCGCCGGGAGCCGTCGGTCAGTGAGTGCTGAAGGAAAGCTCCAGCGCGGAGCCCGCACCCACCGGGGAGGTGTAGCCCTGCAGGCTGAGCGCTGGGAGCCGTCGGTCAGTGAGTGCTGAAGGAGAGCTCCAGCCCGGAGCCCGCACCCACCGGGGAGGTGTAGCCCTGCAGGCTGAGCGCCGGGAGCCGTCGGTCGTTCGGTCGGTCAGAGAGTGAGTGTGTGTGCTGAAGGAGAGCTCCAGCCCGGAGCCCGCACCCACCGGGGTGTGTAGCCCTGCAGGCTGAGCGCCGGGAGCCGTCGGTCAGTGAGTGCTGAAGGAAAGCTCCAGCGCGGAGCCCGCACCCACCGGGGAGGTGTAGCCCTGCAGGCTGAGCGCCGGGAGCCGTCGGTCAGTGAGTGCTGAAGGAAAGCTCCAGCGCGGAGCCCGCACCCACCGGGGAGGTGTAGCCCTGCAGGCTGAGCGCCGGGAGCCGTCGGTCGTTCGGTCGGTCAGAGAGTGAGTGTGTGTGCTGAAGGAGAGCTCCAGCCCGGAGCCCGCACCCACCGGGGTGTGTAGCCCTGCAGGCTGAGCGCCGGGAGCCGTCGGTCAGTGAGTGCTGAAGGAAAGCTCCAGCGCGGAGCCCGCACCCACCGGGGAGGTGTAGCCCTGCAGGCTGAGCGCCGGGAGCCGTCGGTCAGTGAGTGCTGAAGGAAAGCTCCAGCGCGGAGCCCGCACCCACCGGGGAGGTGTAGCCCTGCAGGCTGAGCGCCGGGAGCCGTCGGTCAGTGAGTGCTGAAGGAAAGCTCCAGCGCGGAGCCCGCACCCACCGGGGAGGTGTAGCCCTGCAGGCTGAGCGCCGGGAGCCGTCGGTCAGTGAGTGCTGAAGGAAAGCTCCAGCGCGGAGCCCGCACCCACCGGGGAGGTGTAGCCCTGCAGGCTGAGCGCCGGGAGCCGTCGGTCAGTGAGTGCTGAAGGAAAGCTCCAGCGCGGAGCCCGCACCCACCGGGGAGGTGTAGCCCTGCAGGCTGAGCGCCGGGAGCCGTCGGTCGTTCGGTCGGTCAGAGAGTGAGTGTGTGTGCTGAAGGAGAGCTCCAGCCCGGAGCCCGCACCCACCGGGGTGTGTAGCCCTGCAGGCTGAGCGCTGGGAGCCGTCGGTCGTTCGGTCGGTCAGAGAGTGAGTGTGTGTGCTGAAGGAGAGCTCCAGCCCGGAGCCCGCACCCACCGGGGTGTGTAGCCCTGCAGGCTGAGCGCTGGGAGCCGTCGGTCGTTCGGTCGGTCAGAGAGTGAGTGTGTGTGCTGAAGGAGAGCTCCAGCCCGGAGCCCGCACCCACCGGGGTGTGTAGCCCTGCTGACTGAGCGCTGGGAGCCGGGAGCCTTTCCTGCAGTCAGTCGGTCGGTCAGTGAGTGAGTGAGTGAGTGTGTGTGCTGAAGGGAAGCTCCAGCCCGGCGTCCGTCCCCACCGGGGAGTTGTGCCCGGGCCCGGGCCTCCTGCCGACGGACCGTGTGGCGCATTGTCCCGACTGCTGACTTTCTCCAGCAAAAAGGCGGAGGTGCAGTACCGCCATTTCGCCACACGAGGGACGGAATGGCACCCAACTGCCCCCTGGTGTCGAAAAAGCGCAAGGGCACCCGGGCCGGTCCGCCCCAGGCAGCGGCCGAGATGCAGCACCGGGGGCCCGGCCTGCCTGCCCTGGAGGTCAGCCTGCCAGCCCTGGAGGTCTGCCTTCCAGCCCTGGAGGTCTGCCTGCCTGCCCTGGAGGTCTGCTATCCAGCCCTGGAGGTCTGCCTGCCTGCCTGTTAGCCCTGGTAGCAGCACTGCCTGCCCTGGAGGTCTGCCTGCCTGCCCTGGCAGCAGCACTGCCTGCCCTGGAGGTCTGCTATCCAGCCCTGGAGGTCTGCTATCCAGCCCTGGAGGTCTGCCTGCCTGCCTGTTAGCCCTGGAGGTCTGCTATCCAGCCCTGGTAGCAGCACTGCCTGCCCTGGAGATCTGCTATCCAGCCCTGGAGGTCTGCCTGCCTGCCCTGGCAGCAGCACTGCCTGCCCTGGAGGTCTGCTATCCAGCCCTGGAGGTCTGCTATCCAGCCCTGGAGGTCAGCCTGTTAGCCCTGGAGGTCTGCCTGCCTGCCCTGGAGGTCTGCCTGCCTGCCTGTTAGCCCTGGAGGTCAGCCTGTTAGCCCTGGAGGTCTGCTATCCAGCCCTGGTAGCAGCACTGCCTGCCCTGGAGATCTGCTATCCAGCCCTGGAGGTCTGCCTGCCTGCCCTGGCAGCAGCACTGCCTGCCCTGGAGGTCAGCCTGCCAGCCCTGGAGGTCTGCCTTCCAGCCCTGGAGGTCTGCCTGTTAGCCCTGGAGGTCTGCTATCCAGCCCTGGTAGCAGCACTGCCTGCCCTGGAGGTCTGCCGGCCTGCCCTGGAGGTCTGCCTGCCTGCCCTGGAGGTCTGCCTGCCTGCCTGTTAGCCCTGGAGGTCTGCCTGCCTGCCCTGGAGGTCTGCCTGTTAGCCCTGGAGGTCTGCTATCCAGCCCTGGTAGCAGCACTGCCTGCCCTGGAGGTCAGCTATCCAGCCCTGGAGGTCTGCCTGCCTGCCTGTTAGCCCTGGTAGCAGCACTGCCTGCCCTGGAGGTCTGCCTGCCTGCCCTGGCAGCAGCACTGCCTGCCCTGGAGGTCTGCTATCCAGCCCTGGAGGTCTGCTATCCAGCCCTGGAGGTCTGCCTGCCTGCCCTGGCAGCAGCACTGCCTGCCCTGGAGGTCTGCCTGCCTGCCCTGGAGGTCTGCCTGCCTGCCATCCAGCCCTGGAGGTCTGCTATCCAGCCCTGGTAGCAGCACTGCCTGCCCTGGAGGTCTGCCTGCCTGCCCTGGAGGTCTGCCTGCCTGCCCTGGAGGTCTGCTATCCAGCCCTGGAGGTCTGCCTGCCTGCCTGTTAGCCCTGGAGGTCTGCCTGCCTGCCTGCCTGCCTGCCTGCCTGCCTGCCCTGGAGGTCTGCCTGCCTGCCTGTTAGCCCTGGAGGTCAGCCTGTTAGCCCTGGAGGTCTGCTATCCAGCCCTGGAGGTCTGCCTGCCTGCCCTGGAGGTCTGCTATCCAGCCCTGGAGGTCTGCCTGCCTGCCCTGGAGCTCTGCCTGCCTGCCCTGGAGCTCTGCCTGCCTGCCCTGGAGGTCTGCCTGTTAGCCCTGGAGGTCAGCCTGTTAGCCCTGGAGGTCTGCTATCCAGCCCTGGAGGTCTGCCTGCCTGCCCTGGAGGTCTGCTATCCAGCCCTGGAGGTCTGCCTGTTAGCCCTGGAGGTCTGCTATCCAGCCCTGGAGGTCTGCCTGTTAGCCCTGGAGGTCTGCTATCCAGCCCTGGAGGTCTGCCTGCCAGCCCTGGAGGTCTGCTATCCAGCCCTGGAGGTCTGCCTGTTAGCCCTGGAGGTCTGCTATCCAGCCCTGGAGGTCTGCTATCCAGCCCTGGTAGCAGCACTGCCTGCCCTGGAGGTCTGCTATCCAGCCCTGGAGGTCTGCCTGCCTGCCCTGGTAGCAGCACTGCCTGCCCTGGAGGTCTGCCGGCCTGCCCTGGAGGTCTGCCTGCCTGCCCTGGAGGTCTGCCTGCCTGCCTGTTAGCCCTGGAGGTCTGCTATCCAGCCCTGGAGGTCTGCCTGCCAGCCCTGGAGGTCTGCTATCCAGCCCTGGAGGTCTGCCTGTTAGCCCTGGAGGTCTGCTATCCAGCCCTGGAGGTCTGCCTGCCTGCCTGTTAGCCCTGGAGGTCAGCCTGTTAGCCCTGGAGGTCTGCCTGCCTGCCCTGGTAGCAGCACTGCCTGCCTGCCTGCCTGCCTGCCTGCCCTGGAGGTCAGCCTGCCAGCCCTGGAGGTCTGCTATCCAGCCCTGGTAGCAGCACTGCCTGCCCTGGAGGTCTGCCTGCCTGCCCTGGAGGTCAGCCTGTTAGCCCTGGAGGTCTGCCTTCCAGCCCTGGAGGTCTGCCTGTTAGCCCTGGAGGTCTGCTATCCAGCCCTGGTAGCAGCACTGCCTGCCCTGGAGGTCTGCTATCCAGCCCTGGAGGTCTGCCTGCCTGCCTGTTAGCCCTGGTAGCAGCACTGCCTGCCCTGGAGGTCTGCCTGCCTGCCCTGGCAGCAGCACTGCCTGCCCTGGAGGTCTGCTATCCAGCCCTGGAGGTCTGCCTGTTAGCCCTGGAGGTCTGCTATCCAGCCCTGGTAGCAGCACTGCCTGCCCTGGAGGTCTGCTATCCAGCCCTGGAGGTCTGCCTGCCTGCCCTGGTAGCAGCACTGCCAGCCCTGGAGGTCTGCTATCCAGCCCTGGAGGTCTGCCTGCCTGCCCTGGAGGTCTGCTATCCAGCCCTGGAGGTCTGCTATCCAGCCCTGGTAGCAGCACTGCCTGCCCTGGAGGTCTGCTATCCAGCCCTGGAGGTCTGCCTGCCTGCCTGTTAGCCCTGGAGGTCAGCCTGTTAGCCCTGGAGGTCTGCCTGCCTGCCCTGGAGGTCTGCTATCCAGCCCTGGTAGCAGCACTGCCTGCCCTGGAGGTCTGCTATCCAGCCCTGGAGGTCTGCCTGCCTGCCTGTTAGCCCTGGAGGTCAGCCTGTTAGCCCTGGAGGTCTGCCTGCCTGCCCTGGAGGTCTGCTATCCAGCCCTGGTAGCAGCACTGCCTGCCCTGGAGGTCTGCCTGCCTGCCCTGGAGGTCTGCCTGTTAGCCCTGGAGGTCTGCTATCCAGCCCTGGAGGTCTGCCTGCCTGCCCTGGAGGTCTGCCTGCCTGCCCTGGAGGTCTGCTATCCAGCCCTGGAGGTCTGCCTGCCTGCCTGTTAGCCCTGGAGGTCTGCCTGCCTGCCCTGGAGGTCTGCCTGCCTGCCTTCCAGCCCTGCCTGCCTGCCTGCCTGCCCTGGAGGTCAGCCTTCCAGCCCTGGCAGCACGGCCTACCAGCCTGCCAGCCTGCCCTCCCCAGCCACACAGCCCTGCCTGCCTGCCCTGGAGGTCAGCCTTCCAGCCCTGGAGGTCTGCCTGCCTGCCTTCCAGCCCTGCCTGCCTGCCTGCCTGCCCTGGAGGTCAGCCTTCCAGCCCTGGCAGCACGGCCTACCAGCCTGCCAGCCTGCCCTCCCCAGCCACACAGCCCTGCCTGCCTGCCCTGGAGGTCAGCCTTCCAGCCCTGGAGGTCTGCCTGCCTGCCTTCCAGCCCTGCCTGCCTGCCTGCCTGCCCTGGAGGTCAGCCTGCCTGCCTGCTGCTGCTAGGCCGCTGCCCCGAGCCGCCGACCCCATCGACAGGAACACGAGAGAGTTTACAAGCGAGAGGAGGCCACATATTCGACACCTCTCGTGCTCGTTTTAGGGTCCTCTCCAGTCTGTTTGGACGTGTGTTATTCTGAATCTGCTGCTTTAACTCAAGGGATTCTGTCGTGATTGATGCCTTGTACTTCGCTGTATGTTTGCACTGGTGTTGTAAGTCGCCCTCTGTAAGATCATCATTTATTATCTGCCAAGAAATAAAGATCATCATAATGTTCCCCAACTTTCAGCTTCTGGGGAGTTTGTTCCAGAGTGTGACGACTCTCTCTCTATCACCATCTCTCTCTCTATCTCCATCTCTCTATCACCATCTCTCTCTCTCTATCTCTATCTCTCTATCACCATCTCTCTCTCTATCTCCATCTCTCTCTATCTCCATCTCTCTCTATCTCCATCTCTCTATCTCCACCTCTCTCTCCCTCTCCACCTCTCTCTCTCTATCTCTCCCTCTCTCTATCTCTCCCTCTCTCTATCTCTCCCTCTCTCTCACTGTGTGTGTGTGTGTGTGTGTGTACAGCAGTGTCCCTAGACGAGAGAGAGATCCCTAGACGGGGAAATTACTTTCAAACTGCAGTACCGAAATGTGTCCGTTAGATGGCAGCATGCACCAAGGAATGAAGGAAAGTGCAAAACAAAATGAAAAGGCACATCGCCTGGGCCAAAAATAATCGTAACAAATCAACGGGGGCATTTCTCGGAAAACTAACACCGGGGCAGTGCTCAGGGGGGTCCCACCTCGTGGCCACCCGGTTTGGGGGGCCATCGGGGCCGGCTGAAGAATCGCCCATACTCTGCCATAGGCAGCCCACGGTCCATCCGATCAGAGCAATGCCGGGCGGCCGGCAACCTATGGATCATAACACATCAACGGAGGCATGATAAGAGCATCTTTTATTATCTGCCAAGAAATATAGACCATCACAATGTTCCCCAACTTTCAGCTTCTACCACATCGCTGGGGAGTTTATTCCACTGTGTGACTACTCTCTCTCTCTCTGTGTGTGTGTGTGTGTGTGTGTGTGTGTGTGTGTGTGTGTGTGTGTGTGTGTGTGTGTGTGCAGCAGTGTCTCCGGTTTTCCTTTTGGAATGCCTTGAAGCCGGGGGGGCTTTGCACTCATGAGAACATAGGGTGTCCTTGCCCTCCTTTCGCAGCCCAGGGCATTGAGAGATCCCTAGACGGGGAAATTACTTTCAAACTGCAGTACCGAAATGTGTCCGTTAGATGGTAGCATGCACCAAGGAATGAAGGAAAGTGCAAAACAAAATGAAAAGGCACATCGCCTGGGCGAAAAATAATCATAACAAATCAACGGGGGCATTTCTCGGAAAACTAACACCGGGGCAGTGCTCAGGGGGGTCCCACCTCGTGGCCACCCGGTTTGGGGGGCGATCGGGGCCGGTTCCGAAAATCGCTAAATCTCCCATAGCCAGCCCACGCTCCATCCGATAGAGCAATGCCGGGCGGCCGGCCGGCAACTACGGATCATAACAAATCAACGGGGGCATTTCTCGGAAAACTAACACCGGGGCAGTGCTCAGGGGGGTCCCACCTCGTGGCCACCCGGTTTGGGGGGCGATCGGGGCCGGTTCCGAAAATCGCTAAATCTCCCATAGCCAGCCCACGCTCCATCCGATAGAGCAATGCCGGGCGGCCGGCCGGCAACTACGGATCATAACAAATCAACGGGGGCATTTCTCGGAAAACTAACACCGGGGCAGTGCTCAGGGGGGTCCCACCTCGTGGCCACCCGGTTTGGGGGGCGATCGGGGCCGGTTCCGAAAATCGCTAAATCTCCCATAGCCAGCCCACGCTCCATCCGATAGAGCAATGCCGGGCGGCCGGCCGGCAACTACGGATCATAACAAATCAACGGGGGCATTTCTCGGAAAACTAACACCGGGGCAGTGCTCAGGGGGGTCCCACCTCGTGGCCACCCGGTTTGGGGGGCGATCGGGGCCGGTTCCGAAAATCGCTAAATCTCCCATAGCCAGCACACGCTCCATCCGATAGAGCAATGCCGGGCGGCCGGCCGGCAACTACGGATCATAACAAATCAACGGGGGCATTTCTCGGAAAACTAACACCGGGGCAGTGCTCAGGGGGGTCCCACCTCGTGGCCACCCGGTTTGGGGGGCGATCGGGGCCGGTTCCGAAAATCGCTAAATCTCCCATAGCCAGCCCACGCTCCATCCGATAGAGCAATGCCGGGCGGCCGGCCGGCAACTACGGATCATAACAAATCAACGGGGGCATTTCTCGGAAAACTAACACCGGGGCAGTGCTCAGGGGGGTCCCACCTCGTGGCCACCCGGTTTGGGGGGCGATCGGGGCCGGTTCCGAAAATCGCTAAATCTCCCATAGCCAGCACACGCTCCATCCGATAGAGCAATGCCGGGCGGCCGGCCGGCAACTACGGATCATAACAAATCAACGGGGGCATTTCTCGGAAAACTAACACCGGGGCAGTGCTCAGGGGGGTCCCACCTCGTGGCCACCCGGGTCTGGGACCGATGGGAGCACTTTAAAATTTTCGAGTCAGGGGACCAGACGGCCGAGTGAAAAACTTTGAAAAATATTCTATCTCCTCACTCCCATTGACTTTACATTAGGGCGACCAGGCGGCCGGCGGAAAAAAAATCATAACAAATCAACGGGGGCATTTCTCGGAAAACTAACACCGGGGCAGTGCTCAGGGGGCTCCCAGCTATCAGCCACCCTATCCCGGGACCGATGGGAGCACTTTAAAATTTTCGAGTCAGGGGACCAGACGGCCGAGTGAAAAACTTTGAAAAATATTCTATCTCCTCACTCCCATTGACTTTACATTAGGGCGACCAGGCGGCCGGCGGAAAAAAAATCATAACAAATCAACGGGGGCATTTCTCCGAAAACTAACACCGGGGCAGTGCTCAGGGGGCTCCCAGCTATCAGCCACCCTATCCCGGGACCGATGGGAGCACTTTAAAATTTTCGAGTCAGGGGACCAGACGGCCGAGTGAAAAACTTTGAAAAATATTCTATCTCCTCACTCCCATTGACTTTACATTAGGGCGACCAGGCGGCCGGCGGAAAAAAAATCATAACAAATCAACGGGGGCATTTCTCCGAAAACTAACACCGGGGCAGTGCTCAGGGGGCTCCCAGCTATCAGCCACCCTATCCCGGGACCGATGGGAGCACTTTAAAATTTTCGAGTCAGGGGACCAGACGGCCGAGTGAAAAACTTTGAAAAATATTCTATCTCCTCACTCCCATTGACTTTACATTAGGGCGACCAGGCGGCCGGCGGAAAAAAAATCATAACAAATCAACGGGGGCATTTCTCCGAAAACTAACACCGGGGCAGTGCTCAGGGGGCTCCCAGCTATCAGCCACCCTATCCCGGGACCGATGGGAGCACTTTAAAATTTTCGAGTCAGGGGACCAGACGGCCGAGTGAAAAACTTTGAAAAATATTCTATCTCCTCACTCCCATTGACTTTACATTAGGGCGACCAGGCGGCCGGCGGAAAAAAAATCATAACAAATCAACGGGGGCATTTCTCCGAAAACTAACACCGGGGCAGTGCTCAGGGGGCTCCCAGCTATCAGCCACCCTATCCCGGGACCGATGGGAGCACTTTAAAATTTTCGAGTCAGGGGACCAGACGGCCGAGTGAAAAACTTTGAAAAATATTCTATCTCCTCACTCCCATTGACTTTACATTAGGGCGACCAGGCGGCCGGCGGAAAAAAAATCATAACAAATCAACGGGGGCATTTCTCCGAAAACTAACACCGGGGCAGTGCTCAGGGGGCTCCCAGCTATCAGCCACCCTATCCCGGGACCGATGGGAGCACTTTAAAATTTTCGAGTCAGGGGACCAGACGGCCGAGTGAAAAACTTTGAAAAATATTCTATCTCCTCACTCCCATTGACTTTACATTAGGGCGACCAGGCGGCCGGCGGAAAAAAAATCATAACAAATCAACGGGGGCATTTCTCCGAAAACTAACACCGGGGCAGTGCTCAGGGGGCTCCCAGCTATCAGCCACCCTATCCCGGGACCGATGGGAGCACTTTAAAATTTTCGAGTCAGGGGACCAGACGGCCGAGTGAAAAACTTTGAAAAATATTCTATCTCCTCACTCCCATTGACTTTACATTAGGGCGACCAGGCGGCCGGCGGAAAAAAAATCATAACAAATCAACGGGGGCATTTCTCCGAAAACTAACACCGGGGCAGTGCTCAGGGGGCTCCCAGCTATCAGCCACCCTATCCCGGGACCGATGGGAGCACTTTAAAATTTTCGAGTCAGGGGACCAGACGGCCGAGTGAAAAACTTTGAAAAATATTCTATCTCCTCACTCCCATTGACTTTACATTAGGGCGACCAGGCGGCCGGCGGAAAAAAAATCATAACAAATCAACGGGGGCATTTCTCCGAAAACTAACACCGGGGCTGTGCTCAGGGGGCTCCCAGCTATCAGCCCCCCGGGTCTGGGGGCATTGTTTTTCTTTTTAATCATTTTGAGCATTTCCCCCAGTTTAGAGATGTGTGCCCCTAGACAACCCATTGAGAATAACTATGAAATGTTCTGAAGTTTTGATTTTCAAATGTCGGTGAAAATTGAAAAACGTCATATATTCTTCAAAGGAAGCATGGGGCGATGGTAGGGAGAGTCCCCGCAGCGTGCCTCGGCGGCGATGGGAGCGTTTTCGATGTCCCCGTCCCCCCCCCATAGGGATAGAAGGGGAGTTAGGTGACCAGGCGTCCCGGGTCCCAAAAATCGAAAAATTAATATAGAATGCTTTTTAATCCAGAAATAAAGTAGGGGGCAGTCCTGGTGAGAGTCCCAGCCACAGCCCCAGTGTGTTTTGGAGCCGTTTGGGGCCGGGTGAAAAACTTTGAAAAATGTTCTATCTCCTCACTCCCATTGACTTTGCATTAGGGCGACCAGGCGGCCGGCGGGAAAACAATCATAACAAATCAACGGAGGCATTTCTCCGAAAACTAACACCGGGGCAGTGCTCAGGGGGCTCCCAGCTATCAGCCACCCTATCCCGGGACCGATGGGAGCACTTTAAAATTTTCGAGTTAGGGGACCAGGCGGCCGAGTGAAAAACTTTGAAAAATTTTCTATCTCCTCACTCCCATTGACTTTGCATTAGGGCGACCAGGCGGCCGGCGGAAAAAAAATCATAACAAATCAACGGGGGCATTTCTCCGAAAACTAACACCGGGGCAGTGCTCAGGGGGCTCCCAGCTATCAGCCACCCTATCCCGGGACCGATGGGAGCACTTTAAAATTTTCGAGTTAGGGGACCAGGCGGCCGAGTGAAAAACTTAGAAAAATTTTCTATCTCCCCTAGGTGACCAGGCAGCCGGAGCTGATTTTTCTGACCCCTAAAACAATTATTAAAAGGTATTTTTTCGCCAAACTAAGACTTTTAAAATTCAAATAGGATGATTATCTACTGCCCCAGTGGGTTTTTGAACCATTTTAAGCCTTTTTGACAGTTTTCATTTTTCCCCCATTGACTTCAATGGGAGTTAGGTGACCAGTCCTCCGACTTTTGAACCTCTCCTGGGGGGGCTGTGAGCCCCCGATTTCTTTGCAAAGCACGTCATTCGATTCGTCTCAGTCCCCTCTATATACCCCGTGTGTTTGTTTTCTCGAAAA
>NW_027103014.1:285000-330000 GCF_036373705.1 Amia ocellicauda
AGCCGTCGGTCAGTGAGTGCTGAAGGAAAGCTCCAGCGCGGAGCCCGCACCCACCGGGGAGGTGTAGCCCTGCAGGCTGAGCGCCGGGAGCCGTCGGTCAGTGAGTGCTGAAGGAAAGCTCCAGCGCGGAGCCCGCACCCACCGGGGAGGTGTAGCCCTGCAGGCTGAGCGCCGGGAGCCGTCGGTCGTTCGGTCGGTCAGAGAGTGAGTGTGTGTGCTGAAGGAGAGCTCCAGCCCGGAGCCCGCACCCACCGGGGTGTGTAGCCCTGCAGGCTGAGCGCCGGGAGCCGTCGGTCAGTGAGTGCTGAAGGAAAGCTCCAGCGCGGAGCCCGCACCCACCGGGGAGGTGTAGCCCTGCAGGCTGAGCGCCGGGAGCCGTCGGTCAGTGAGTGCTGAAGGAAAGCTCCAGCGCGGAGCCCGCACCCACCGGGGAGGTGTAGCCCTGCAGGCTGAGCGCCGGGAGCCGTCGGTCAGTGAGTGCTGAAGGAAAGCTCCAGCGCGGAGCCCGCACCCACCGGGGAGGTGTAGCCCTGCAGGCTGAGCGCCGGGAGCCGTCGGTCAGTGAGTGCTGAAGGAAAGCTCCAGCGCGGAGCCCGCACCCACCGGGGAGGTGTAGCCCTGCAGGCTGAGCGCCGGGAGCCGTCGGTCAGTGAGTGCTGAAGGAAAGCTCCAGCGCGGAGCCCGCACCCACCGGGGAGGTGTAGCCCTGCAGGCTGAGCGCCGGGAGCCGTCGGTCGTTCGGTCGGTCAGAGAGTGAGTGTGTGTGCTGAAGGAGAGCTCCAGCCCGGAGCCCGCACCCACCGGGGTGTGTAGCCCTGCAGGCTGAGCGCTGGGAGCCGTCGGTCGTTCGGTCGGTCAGAGAGTGAGTGTGTGTGCTGAAGGAGAGCTCCAGCCCGGAGCCCGCACCCACCGGGGTGTGTAGCCCTGCAGGCTGAGCGCTGGGAGCCGTCGGTCGTTCGGTCGGTCAGAGAGTGAGTGTGTGTGCTGAAGGAGAGCTCCAGCCCGGAGCCCGCACCCACCGGGGTGTGTAGCCCTGCTGACTGAGCGCTGGGAGCCGGGAGCCTTTCCTGCAGTCAGTCGGTCGGTCAGTGAGTGAGTGAGTGAGTGTGTGTGCTGAAGGGAAGCTCCAGCCCGGCGTCCGTCCCCACCGGGGAGTTGTGCCCGGGCCCGGGCCTCCTGCCGACGGACCGTGTGGCGCATTGTCCCGACTGCTGACTTTCTCCAGCAAAAAGGCGGAGGTGCAGTACCGCCATTTCGCCACACGAGGGACGGAATGGCACCCAACTGCCCCCTGGTGTCGAAAAAGCGCAAGGGCACCCGGGCCGGTCCGCCCCAGGCAGCGGCCGAGATGCAGCACCGGGGGCCCGGCCTGCCTGCCCTGGAGGTCAGCCTGCCAGCCCTGGAGGTCTGCCTTCCAGCCCTGGAGGTCTGCCTGCCTGCCCTGGAGGTCTGCTATCCAGCCCTGGAGGTCTGCCTGCCTGCCTGTTAGCCCTGGTAGCAGCACTGCCTGCCCTGGAGGTCTGCCTGCCTGCCCTGGCAGCAGCACTGCCTGCCCTGGAGGTCTGCTATCCAGCCCTGGAGGTCTGCTATCCAGCCCTGGAGGTCTGCCTGCCTGCCTGTTAGCCCTGGAGGTCTGCTATCCAGCCCTGGTAGCAGCACTGCCTGCCCTGGAGATCTGCTATCCAGCCCTGGAGGTCTGCCTGCCTGCCCTGGCAGCAGCACTGCCTGCCCTGGAGGTCTGCTATCCAGCCCTGGAGGTCTGCTATCCAGCCCTGGAGGTCAGCCTGTTAGCCCTGGAGGTCTGCCTGCCTGCCCTGGAGGTCTGCCTGCCTGCCTGTTAGCCCTGGAGGTCAGCCTGTTAGCCCTGGAGGTCTGCTATCCAGCCCTGGTAGCAGCACTGCCTGCCCTGGAGATCTGCTATCCAGCCCTGGAGGTCTGCCTGCCTGCCCTGGCAGCAGCACTGCCTGCCCTGGAGGTCAGCCTGCCAGCCCTGGAGGTCTGCCTTCCAGCCCTGGAGGTCTGCCTGTTAGCCCTGGAGGTCTGCTATCCAGCCCTGGTAGCAGCACTGCCTGCCCTGGAGGTCTGCCGGCCTGCCCTGGAGGTCTGCCTGCCTGCCCTGGAGGTCTGCCTGCCTGCCTGTTAGCCCTGGAGGTCTGCCTGCCTGCCCTGGAGGTCTGCCTGTTAGCCCTGGAGGTCTGCTATCCAGCCCTGGTAGCAGCACTGCCTGCCCTGGAGGTCAGCTATCCAGCCCTGGAGGTCTGCCTGCCTGCCTGTTAGCCCTGGTAGCAGCACTGCCTGCCCTGGAGGTCTGCCTGCCTGCCCTGGCAGCAGCACTGCCTGCCCTGGAGGTCTGCTATCCAGCCCTGGAGGTCTGCTATCCAGCCCTGGAGGTCTGCCTGCCTGCCCTGGCAGCAGCACTGCCTGCCCTGGAGGTCTGCCTGCCTGCCCTGGAGGTCTGCCTGCCTGCCATCCAGCCCTGGAGGTCTGCTATCCAGCCCTGGTAGCAGCACTGCCTGCCCTGGAGGTCTGCCTGCCTGCCCTGGAGGTCTGCCTGCCTGCCCTGGAGGTCTGCTATCCAGCCCTGGAGGTCTGCCTGCCTGCCTGTTAGCCCTGGAGGTCTGCCTGCCTGCCTGCCTGCCTGCCTGCCTGCCTGCCCTGGAGGTCTGCCTGCCTGCCTGTTAGCCCTGGAGGTCAGCCTGTTAGCCCTGGAGGTCTGCTATCCAGCCCTGGAGGTCTGCCTGCCTGCCCTGGAGGTCTGCTATCCAGCCCTGGAGGTCTGCCTGCCTGCCCTGGAGCTCTGCCTGCCTGCCCTGGAGCTCTGCCTGCCTGCCCTGGAGGTCTGCCTGTTAGCCCTGGAGGTCAGCCTGTTAGCCCTGGAGGTCTGCTATCCAGCCCTGGAGGTCTGCCTGCCTGCCCTGGAGGTCTGCTATCCAGCCCTGGAGGTCTGCCTGTTAGCCCTGGAGGTCTGCTATCCAGCCCTGGAGGTCTGCCTGTTAGCCCTGGAGGTCTGCTATCCAGCCCTGGAGGTCTGCCTGCCAGCCCTGGAGGTCTGCTATCCAGCCCTGGAGGTCTGCCTGTTAGCCCTGGAGGTCTGCTATCCAGCCCTGGAGGTCTGCTATCCAGCCCTGGTAGCAGCACTGCCTGCCCTGGAGGTCTGCTATCCAGCCCTGGAGGTCTGCCTGCCTGCCCTGGTAGCAGCACTGCCTGCCCTGGAGGTCTGCCGGCCTGCCCTGGAGGTCTGCCTGCCTGCCCTGGAGGTCTGCCTGCCTGCCTGTTAGCCCTGGAGGTCTGCTATCCAGCCCTGGAGGTCTGCCTGCCAGCCCTGGAGGTCTGCTATCCAGCCCTGGAGGTCTGCCTGTTAGCCCTGGAGGTCTGCTATCCAGCCCTGGAGGTCTGCCTGCCTGCCTGTTAGCCCTGGAGGTCAGCCTGTTAGCCCTGGAGGTCTGCCTGCCTGCCCTGGTAGCAGCACTGCCTGCCTGCCTGCCTGCCTGCCTGCCCTGGAGGTCAGCCTGCCAGCCCTGGAGGTCTGCTATCCAGCCCTGGTAGCAGCACTGCCTGCCCTGGAGGTCTGCCTGCCTGCCCTGGAGGTCAGCCTGTTAGCCCTGGAGGTCTGCCTTCCAGCCCTGGAGGTCTGCCTGTTAGCCCTGGAGGTCTGCTATCCAGCCCTGGTAGCAGCACTGCCTGCCCTGGAGGTCTGCTATCCAGCCCTGGAGGTCTGCCTGCCTGCCTGTTAGCCCTGGTAGCAGCACTGCCTGCCCTGGAGGTCTGCCTGCCTGCCCTGGCAGCAGCACTGCCTGCCCTGGAGGTCTGCTATCCAGCCCTGGAGGTCTGCCTGTTAGCCCTGGAGGTCTGCTATCCAGCCCTGGAGGTCTGCCTGTTAGCCCTGGAGGTCTGCTATCCAGCCCTGGAGGTCTGCCTGCCAGCCCTGGAGGTCTGCTATCCAGCCCTGGAGGTCTGCCTGTTAGCCCTGGAGGTCTGCTATCCAGCCCTGGAGGTCTGCTATCCAGCCCTGGTAGCAGCACTGCCTGCCCTGGAGGTCTGCTATCCAGCCCTGGAGGTCTGCCTGCCTGCCCTGGTAGCAGCACTGCCTGCCCTGGAGGTCTGCCGGCCTGCCCTGGAGGTCTGCCTGCCTGCCCTGGAGGTCTGCCTGCCTGCCTGTTAGCCCTGGAGGTCTGCTATCCAGCCCTGGAGGTCTGCCTGCCAGCCCTGGAGGTCTGCTATCCAGCCCTGGAGGTCTGCCTGTTAGCCCTGGAGGTCTGCTATCCAGCCCTGGAGGTCTGCCTGCCTGCCTGTTAGCCCTGGAGGTCAGCCTGTTAGCCCTGGAGGTCTGCCTGCCTGCCCTGGTAGCAGCACTGCCTGCCTGCCTGCCTGCCTGCCTGCCCTGGAGGTCAGCCTGCCAGCCCTGGAGGTCTGCTATCCAGCCCTGGTAGCAGCACTGCCTGCCCTGGAGGTCTGCCTGCCTGCCCTGGAGGTCAGCCTGTTAGCCCTGGAGGTCTGCCTTCCAGCCCTGGAGGTCTGCCTGTTAGCCCTGGAGGTCTGCTATCCAGCCCTGGTAGCAGCACTGCCTGCCCTGGAGATCTGCTATCCAGCCCTGGAGGTCTGCCTGCCTGCCCTGGCAGCAGCACTGCCTGCCCTGGAGGTCTGCTATCCAGCCCTGGAGGTCTGCTATCCAGCCCTGGAGGTCAGCCTGTTAGCCCTGGAGGTCTGCCTGCCTGCCCTGGAGGTCTGCCTGCCTGCCTGTTAGCCCTGGAGGTCAGCCTGTTAGCCCTGGAGGTCTGCTATCCAGCCCTGGTAGCAGCACTGCCTGCCCTGGAGATCTGCTATCCAGCCCTGGAGGTCTGCCTGCCTGCCCTGGCAGCAGCACTGCCTGCCCTGGAGGTCAGCCTGCCAGCCCTGGAGGTCTGCCTTCCAGCCCTGGAGGTCTGCCTGTTAGCCCTGGAGGTCTGCTATCCAGCCCTGGTAGCAGCACTGCCTGCCCTGGAGGTCTGCCGGCCTGCCCTGGAGGTCTGCCTGCCTGCCCTGGAGGTCTGCCTGCCTGCCTGTTAGCCCTGGAGGTCTGCCTGCCTGCCCTGGAGGTCTGCCTGTTAGCCCTGGAGGTCTGCTATCCAGCCCTGGTAGCAGCACTGCCTGCCCTGGAGGTCAGCTATCCAGCCCTGGAGGTCTGCCTGCCTGCCTGTTAGCCCTGGTAGCAGCACTGCCTGCCCTGGAGGTCTGCCTGCCTGCCCTGGCAGCAGCACTGCCTGCCCTGGAGGTCTGCTATCCAGCCCTGGAGGTCTGCTATCCAGCCCTGGAGGTCTGCCTGCCTGCCCTGGCAGCAGCACTGCCTGCCCTGGAGGTCTGCCTGCCTGCCCTGGAGGTCTGCCTGCCTGCCATCCAGCCCTGGAGGTCTGCTATCCAGCCCTGGTAGCAGCACTGCCTGCCCTGGAGGTCTGCCTGCCTGCCCTGGAGGTCTGCCTGCCTGCCCTGGAGGTCTGCTATCCAGCCCTGGAGGTCTGCCTGCCTGCCTGTTAGCCCTGGAGGTCTGCCTGCCTGCCTGCCTGCCTGCCTGCCTGCCTGCCCTGGAGGTCTGCCTGCCTGCCTGTTAGCCCTGGAGGTCAGCCTGTTAGCCCTGGAGGTCTGCTATCCAGCCCTGGAGGTCTGCCTGCCTGCCCTGGAGGTCTGCTATCCAGCCCTGGAGGTCTGCCTGCCTGCCCTGGAGGTCTGCCTGCCTGCCCTGGAGGTCTGCCTGTTAGCCCTGGAGGTCTGCCTGCCTGCCCTGGAGGTCTGCCTGCCTGCCTGTTAGCCCTGGAGGTCTGCCTGCCTGCCCTGGAGGTCTGCCTGCCTGCCCTGGAGGTCTGCCTGCCTGCCCTGGAGCTCTGCCTGCCTGCCCTGGAGCTCTGCCTGCCTGCCCTGGAGGTCTGCCTGTTAGCCCTGGAGGTCAGCCTGTTAGCCCTGGAGGTCTGCTATCCAGCCCTGGTAGCAGCACTGCCTGCCCTGGAGGTCTGCTATCCAGCCCTGGAGGTCTGCCTGCCTGCCTGTTAGCCCTGGTAGCAGCACTGCCTGCCCTGGAGGTCTGCCTGCCTGCCCTGGCAGCAGCACTGCCTGCCCTGGAGGTCTGCTATCCAGCCCTGGAGGTCTGCCTGTTAGCCCTGGAGGTCTGCTATCCAGCCCTGGAGGTCTGCCTGTTAGCCCTGGAGGTCTGCTATCCAGCCCTGGAGGTCTGCCTGCCAGCCCTGGAGGTCTGCTATCCAGCCCTGGAGGTCTGCCTGTTAGCCCTGGAGGTCTGCTATCCAGCCCTGGAGGTCTGCTATCCAGCCCTGGTAGCAGCACTGCCTGCCCTGGAGGTCTGCTATCCAGCCCTGGAGGTCTGCCTGCCTGCCCTGGTAGCAGCACTGCCTGCCCTGGAGGTCTGCCGGCCTGCCCTGGAGGTCTGCCTGCCTGCCCTGGAGGTCTGCCTGCCTGCCTGTTAGCCCTGGAGGTCTGCTATCCAGCCCTGGAGGTCTGCCTGCCAGCCCTGGAGGTCTGCTATCCAGCCCTGGAGGTCTGCCTGTTAGCCCTGGAGGTCTGCTATCCAGCCCTGGAGGTCTGCCTGCCTGCCTGTTAGCCCTGGAGGTCAGCCTGTTAGCCCTGGAGGTCTGCCTGCCTGCCCTGGTAGCAGCACTGCCTGCCTGCCTGCCTGCCTGCCTGCCCTGGAGGTCAGCCTGCCAGCCCTGGAGGTCTGCTATCCAGCCCTGGTAGCAGCACTGCCTGCCCTGGAGGTCTGCCTGCCTGCCCTGGAGGTCAGCCTGTTAGCCCTGGAGGTCTGCCTTCCAGCCCTGGAGGTCTGCCTGTTAGCCCTGGAGGTCTGCTATCCAGCCCTGGTAGCAGCACTGCCTGCCCTGGAGGTCTGCTATCCAGCCCTGGAGGTCTGCCTGCCTGCCTGTTAGCCCTGGTAGCAGCACTGCCTGCCCTGGAGGTCTGCCTGCCTGCCCTGGCAGCAGCACTGCCTGCCCTGGAGGTCTGCTATCCAGCCCTGGAGGTCTGCCTGTTAGCCCTGGAGGTCTGCTATCCAGCCCTGGAGGTCTGCCTGTTAGCCCTGGAGGTCTGCTATCCAGCCCTGGAGGTCTGCCTGCCAGCCCTGGAGGTCTGCTATCCAGCCCTGGAGGTCTGCCTGTTAGCCCTGGAGGTCTGCTATCCAGCCCTGGAGGTCTGCTATCCAGCCCTGGTAGCAGCACTGCCTGCCCTGGAGGTCTGCTATCCAGCCCTGGAGGTCTGCCTGCCTGCCCTGGTAGCAGCACTGCCTGCCCTGGAGGTCTGCCGGCCTGCCCTGGAGGTCTGCCTGCCTGCCCTGGAGGTCTGCCTGCCTGCCTGTTAGCCCTGGAGGTCTGCTATCCAGCCCTGGAGGTCTGCCTGCCAGCCCTGGAGGTCTGCTATCCAGCCCTGGAGGTCTGCCTGTTAGCCCTGGAGGTCTGCTATCCAGCCCTGGAGGTCTGCCTGCCTGCCTGTTAGCCCTGGAGGTCAGCCTGTTAGCCCTGGAGGTCTGCCTGCCTGCCCTGGTAGCAGCACTGCCTGCCTGCCTGCCTGCCTGCCTGCCCTGGAGGTCAGCCTGCCAGCCCTGGAGGTCTGCTATCCAGCCCTGGTAGCAGCACTGCCTGCCCTGGAGGTCTGCCTGCCTGCCCTGGAGGTCAGCCTGTTAGCCCTGGAGGTCTGCCTTCCAGCCCTGGAGGTCTGCCTGTTAGCCCTGGAGGTCTGCTATCCAGCCCTGGTAGCAGCACTGCCTGCCCTGGAGGTCTGCTATCCAGCCCTGGAGGTCTGCCTGCCTGCCTGTTAGCCCTGGTAGCAGCACTGCCTGCCCTGGAGGTCTGCCTGCCTGCCCTGGCAGCAGCACTGCCTGCCCTGGAGGTCTGCTATCCAGCCCTGGAGGTCTGCCTGTTAGCCCTGGAGGTCTGCTATCCAGCCCTGGTAGCAGCACTGCCTGCCCTGGAGGTCTGCTATCCAGCCCTGGAGGTCTGCCTGCCTGCCCTGGTAGCAGCACTGCCAGCCCTGGAGGTCTGCTATCCAGCCCTGGAGGTCTGCCTGCCTGCCCTGGAGGTCTGCTATCCAGCCCTGGAGGTCTGCTATCCAGCCCTGGTAGCAGCACTGCCTGCCCTGGAGGTCTGCTATCCAGCCCTGGAGGTCTGCCTGCCTGCCTGTTAGCCCTGGAGGTCAGCCTGTTAGCCCTGGAGGTCTGCCTGCCTGCCCTGGAGGTCTGCTATCCAGCCCTGGTAGCAGCACTGCCTGCCCTGGAGGTCTGCCTGCCTGCCCTGGAGGTCTGCCTGTTAGCCCTGGAGGTCTGCTATCCAGCCCTGGAGGTCTGCCTGCCTGCCCTGGAGGTCTGCCTGCCTGCCCTGGAGGTCTGCTATCCAGCCCTGGAGGTCTGCCTGCCTGCCTGTTAGCCCTGGAGGTCTGCCTGCCTGCCCTGGAGGTCTGCCTGCCTGCCTTCCAGCCCTGCCTGCCTGCCTGCCTGCCCTGGAGGTCAGCCTTCCAGCCCTGGCAGCACGGCCTACCAGCCTGCCAGCCTGCCCTCCCCAGCCACACAGCCCTGCCTGCCTGCCCTGGAGGTCAGCCTTCCAGCCCTGGAGGTCTGCCTGCCTGCCTTCCAGCCCTGCCTGCCTGCCTGCCTGCCCTGGAGGTCAGCCTTCCAGCCCTGGCAGCACGGCCTACCAGCCTGCCAGCCTGCCCTCCCCAGCCACACAGCCCTGCCTGCCTGCCCTGGAGGTCAGCCTTCCAGCCCTGGAGGTCTGCCTGCCTGCCTTCCAGCCCTGCCTGCCTGCCTGCCTGCCCTGGAGGTCAGCCTGCCTGCCTGCTGCTGCTAGGCCGCTGCCCCGAGCCGCCGACCCCATCGACAGGAACACGAGAGAGTTTACAAGCGAGAGGAGGCCACATATTCGACACCTCTCGTGCTCGTTTTAGGGTCCTCTCCAGTCTGTTTGGACGTGTGTTATTCTGAATCTGCTGCTTTAACTCAAGGGATTCTGTCGTGATTGATGCCTTGTACTTCGCTGTATGTTTGCACTGGTGTTGTAAGTCGCCCTCTGTAAGATCATCATTTATTATCTGCCAAGAAATAAAGATCATCATAATGTTCCCCAACTTTCAGCTTCTGGGGAGTTTGTTCCAGAGTGTGACGACTCTCTCTCTATCACCATCTCTCTCTCTATCTCCATCTCTCTATCACCATCTCTCTCTCTCTATCTCTATCTCTCTATCACCATCTCTCTCTCTATCTCCATCTCTCTCTATCTCCATCTCTCTCTATCTCCATCTCTCTATCTCCACCTCTCTCTCCCTCTCCACCTCTCTCTCTCTATCTCTCCCTCTCTCTATCTCTCCCTCTCTCTATCTCTCCCTCTCTCTCACTGTGTGTGTGTGTGTGTGTGTGTACAGCAGTGTCCCTAGACGAGAGAGAGATCCCTAGACGGGGAAATTACTTTCAAACTGCAGTACCGAAATGTGTCCGTTAGATGGCAGCATGCACCAAGGAATGAAGGAAAGTGCAAAACAAAATGAAAAGGCACATCGCCTGGGCCAAAAATAATCGTAACAAATCAACGGGGGCATTTCTCGGAAAACTAACACCGGGGCAGTGCTCAGGGGGGTCCCACCTCGTGGCCACCCGGTTTGGGGGGCCATCGGGGCCGGCTGAAGAATCGCCCATACTCTGCCATAGGCAGCCCACGGTCCATCCGATCAGAGCAATGCCGGGCGGCCGGCAACCTATGGATCATAACACATCAACGGAGGCATGATAAGAGCATCTTTTATTATCTGCCAAGAAATATAGACCATCACAATGTTCCCCAACTTTCAGCTTCTACCACATCGCTGGGGAGTTTATTCCACTGTGTGACTACTCTCTCTCTCTCTGTGTGTGTGTGTGTGTGTGTGTGTGTGTGTGTGTGTGTGTGTGTGTGTGTGTGTGTGTGTGCAGCAGTGTCTCCGGTTTTCCTTTTGGAATGCCTTGAAGCCGGGGGGGCTTTGCACTCATGAGAACATAGGGTGTCCTTGCCCTCCTTTCGCAGCCCAGGGCATTGAGAGATCCCTAGACGGGGAAATTACTTTCAAACTGCAGTACCGAAATGTGTCCGTTAGATGGTAGCATGCACCAAGGAATGAAGGAAAGTGCAAAACAAAATGAAAAGGCACATCGCCTGGGCGAAAAATAATCATAACAAATCAACGGGGGCATTTCTCGGAAAACTAACACCGGGGCAGTGCTCAGGGGGGTCCCACCTCGTGGCCACCCGGTTTGGGGGGCGATCGGGGCCGGTTCCGAAAATCGCTAAATCTCCCATAGCCAGCCCACGCTCCATCCGATAGAGCAATGCCGGGCGGCCGGCCGGCAACTACGGATCATAACAAATCAACGGGGGCATTTCTCGGAAAACTAACACCGGGGCAGTGCTCAGGGGGGTCCCACCTCGTGGCCACCCGGTTTGGGGGGCGATCGGGGCCGGTTCCGAAAATCGCTAAATCTCCCATAGCCAGCCCACGCTCCATCCGATAGAGCAATGCCGGGCGGCCGGCCGGCAACTACGGATCATAACAAATCAACGGGGGCATTTCTCGGAAAACTAACACCGGGGCAGTGCTCAGGGGGGTCCCACCTCGTGGCCACCCGGTTTGGGGGGCGATCGGGGCCGGTTCCGAAAATCGCTAAATCTCCCATAGCCAGCCCACGCTCCATCCGATAGAGCAATGCCGGGCGGCCGGCCGGCAACTACGGATCATAACAAATCAACGGGGGCATTTCTCGGAAAACTAACACCGGGGCAGTGCTCAGGGGGGTCCCACCTCGTGGCCACCCGGTTTGGGGGGCGATCGGGGCCGGTTCCGAAAATCGCTAAATCTCCCATAGCCAGCCCACGCTCCATCCGATAGAGCAATGCCGGGCGGCCGGCCGGCAACTACGGATCATAACAAATCAACGGGGGCATTTCTCGGAAAACTAACACCGGGGCAGTGCTCAGGGGGGTCCCACCTCGTGGCCACCCGGTTTGGGGGGCGATCGGGGCCGGTTCCGAAAATCGCTAAATCTCCCATAGCCAGCCCACGCTCCATCCGATAGAGCAATGCCGGGCGGCCGGCCGGCAACTACGGATCATAACAAATCAACGGGGGCATTTCTCGGAAAACTAACACCGGGGCAGTGCTCAGGGGGGTCCCACCTCGTGGCCACCCGGTTTGGGGGGCGATCGGGGCCGGTTCCGAAAATCGCTAAATCTCCCATAGCCAGCACACGCTCCATCCGATAGAGCAATGCCGGGCGGCCGGCCGGCAACTACGGATCATAACAAATCAACGGGGGCATTTCTCGGAAAACTAACACCGGGGCAGTGCTCAGGGGGGTCCCACCTCGTGGCCACCCGGTTTGGGGGGCGATCGGGGCCGGTTCCGAAAATCGCTAAATCTCCCATAGCCAGCCCACGCTCCATCCGATAGAGCAATGCCGGGCGGCCGGCCGGCAACTACGGATCATAACAAATCAACGGGGGCATTTCTCGGAAAACTAACACCGGGGCAGTGCTCAGGGGGGTCCCACCTCGTGGCCACCCGGTTTGGGGGGCGATCGGGGCCGGTTCCGAAAATCGCTAAATCTCCCATAGCCAGCACACGCTCCATCCGATAGAGCAATGCCGGGCGGCCGGCCGGCAACTACGGATCATAACAAATCAACGGGGGCATTTCTCCGAAAACTAACACCGGGGCAGTGCTCAGGGGGCTCCCAGCTATCAGCCACCCTATCCCGGGACCGATGGGAGCACTTTAAAATTTTCGAGTCAGGGGACCAGACGGCCGAGTGAAAAACTTTGAAAAATATTCTATCTCCTCACTCCCATTGACTTTACATTAGGGCGACCAGGCGGCCGGCGGAAAAAAAATCATAACAAATCAACGGGGGCATTTCTCCGAAAACTAACACCGGGGCAGTGCTCAGGGGGCTCCCAGCTATCAGCCACCCTATCCCGGGACCGATGGGAGCACTTTAAAATTTTCGAGTCAGGGGACCAGACGGCCGAGTGAAAAACTTTGAAAAATATTCTATCTCCTCACTCCCATTGACTTTACATTAGGGCGACCAGGCGGCCGGCGGAAAAAAAATCATAACAAATCAACGGGGGCATTTCTCCGAAAACTAACACCGGGGCAGTGCTCAGGGGGCTCCCAGCTATCAGCCACCCTATCCCGGGACCGATGGGAGCACTTTAAAATTTTCGAGTCAGGGGACCAGACGGCCGAGTGAAAAACTTTGAAAAATATTCTATCTCCTCACTCCCATTGACTTTACATTAGGGCGACCAGGCGGCCGGCGGAAAAAAAATCATAACAAATCAACGGGGGCATTTCTCCGAAAACTAACACCGGGGCTGTGCTCAGGGGGCTCCCAGCTATCAGCCCCCCGGGTCTGGGGGCATTGTTTTTCTTTTTAATCATTTTGAGCATTTCCCCCAGTTTAGAGATGTGTGCCCCTAGACAACCCATTGAGAATAACTATGAAATGTTCTGAAGTTTTGATTTTCAAATGTCGGTGAAAATTGAAAAACGTCATATATTCTTCAAAGGAAGCATGGGGCGATGGTAGGGAGAGTCCCCGCAGCGTGCCTCGGCGGCGATGGGAGCGTTTTCGATGTCCCCGTCCCCCCCCCATAGGGATAGAAGGGGAGTTAGGTGACCAGGCGTCCCGGGTCCCAAAAATCGAAAAATTAATATAGAATGCTTTTTAATCCAGAAATAAAGTAGGGGGCAGTCCTGGTGAGAGTCCCAGCCACAGCCCCAGTGTGTTTTGGAGCCGTTTGGGGCCGGGTGAAAAACTTTGAAAAATGTTCTATCTCCTCACTCCCATTGACTTTGCATTAGGGCGACCAGGCGGCCGGCGGGAAAACAATCATAACAAATCAACGGAGGCATTTCTCCGAAAACTAACACCGGGGCAGTGCTCAGGGGGCTCCCAGCTATCAGCCACCCTATCCCGGGACCGATGGGAGCACTTTAAAATTTTCGAGTTAGGGGACCAGGCGGCCGAGTGAAAAACTTTGAAAAATTTTCTATCTCCTCACTCCCATTGACTTTGCATTAGGGCGACCAGGCGGCCGGCGGAAAAAAAATCATAACAAATCAACGGGGGCATTTCTCCGAAAACTAACACCGGGGCAGTGCTCAGGGGGCTCCCAGCTATCAGCCACCCTATCCCGGGACCGATGGGAGCACTTTAAAATTTTCGAGTTAGGGGACCAGGCGGCCGAGTGAAAAACTTTGAAAAATATTCTATCTCCTCACTCCCATTGACTTTACATTAGGGCGACCAGGCGGCCGGCGGAAAAAAAATCATAACAAATCAACGGGGGCATTTCTCCGAAAACTAACACCGGGGCAGTGCTCAGGGGGCTCCCAGCTATCAGCCACCCTATCCCGGGACCGATGGGAGCACTTTAAAATTTTCGAGTCAGGGGACCAGACGGCCGAGTGAAAAACTTTGAAAAATATTCTATCTCCTCACTCCCATTGACTTTACATTAGGGCGACCAGGCGGCCGGCGGAAAAAAAATCATAACAAATCAACGGGGGCATTTCTCCGAAAACTAACACCGGGGCAGTGCTCAGGGGGCTCCCAGCTATCAGCCACCCTATCCCGGGACCGATGGGAGCACTTTAAAATTTTCGAGTCAGGGGACCAGACGGCCGAGTGAAAAACTTTGAAAAATATTCTATCTCCTCACTCCCATTGACTTTACATTAGGGCGACCAGGCGGCCGGCGGAAAAAAAATCATAACAAATCAACGGGGGCATTTCTCCGAAAACTAACACCGGGGCAGTGCTCAGGGGGCTCCCAGCTATCAGCCACCCTATCCCGGGACCGATGGGAGCACTTTAAAATTTTCGAGTCAGGGGACCAGACGGCCGAGTGAAAAACTTTGAAAAATATTCTATCTCCTCACTCCCATTGACTTTACATTAGGGCGACCAGGCGGCCGGCGGAAAAAAAATCATAACAAATCAACGGGGGCATTTCTCCGAAAACTAACACCGGGGCAGTGCTCAGGGGGCTCCCAGCTATCAGCCACCCTATCCCGGGACCGATGGGAGCACTTTAAAATTTTCGAGTCAGGGGACCAGACGGCCGAGTGAAAAACTTTGAAAAATATTCTATCTCCTCACTCCCATTGACTTTACATTAGGGCGACCAGGCGGCCGGCGGAAAAAAAATCATAACAAATCAACGGGGGCATTTCTCCGAAAACTAACACCGGGGCTGTGCTCAGGGGGCTCCCAGCTATCAGCCCCCCGGGTCTGGGGGCATTGTTTTTCTTTTTAATCATTTTGAGCATTTCCCCCAGTTTAGAGATGTGTGCCCCTAGACAACCCATTGAGAATAACTATGAAATGTTCTGAAGTTTTGATTTTCAAATGTCGGTGAAAATTGAAAAACGTCATATATTCTTCAAAGGAAGCATGGGGCGATGGTAGGGAGAGTCCCCGCAGCGTGCCTCGGCGGCGATGGGAGCGTTTTCGATGTCCCCGTCCCCGCCCCATAGGGATGGAAGGGGAGTTGGGTGACCAGGCGCGAGGGGGCCGGAGCGAGCCCGGGCCCGGGCCTCCTGCTGACGGAGCGCTGGGAGCCGGGAGCCGTCGGTCAGTGAGTGCTGAAGGAAAGCTCCAGCGCGGAGCCCGCACCCACCGGGGAGGTGTAGCCCTGCAGGCTGAGCGCCGGGAGCCGTCGGTCAGTGAGTGCTGAAGGAAAGCTCCAGCGCGGAGCCCGCACCCACCGGGGAGGTGTAGCCCTGCAGGCTGAGCGCCGGGAGCCGTCGGTCAGTGAGTGCTGAAGGAAAGCTCCAGCGCGGAGCCCGCACCCACCGGGGAGGTGTAGCCCTGCAGGCTGAGCGCTGGGAGCCGTCGGTCAGTGAGTGCTGAAGGAAAGCTCCAGCGCGGAGCCCGCACCCACCGGGGAGGTGTAGCCCTGCAGGCTGAGCGCCGGGAGCCGTCGGTCAGTGAGTGCTGAAGGAAAGCTCCAGCGCGGAGCCCGCACCCACCGGGGAGGTGTAGCCCTGCAGGCTGAGCGCCGGGAGCCGTCGGTCAGTGAGTGCTGAAGGAAAGCTCCAGCGCGGAGCCCGCACCCACCGGGGAGGTGTAGCCCTGCAGGCTGAGCGCTGGGAGCCGTCGGTCAGTGAGTGCTGAAGGAAAGCTCCAGCGCGGAGCCCGCACCCACCGGGGAGGTGTAGCCCTGCAGGCTGAGCGCCGGGAGCCGTCGGTCAGTGAGTGCTGAAGGAAAGCTCCAGCGCGGAGCCCGCACCCACCGGGGTGTGTAGCCCTGCAGGCTGAGCGCTGGGAGCCGTCGGTCGTTCGGTCGGTCAGAGAGTGAGTGTGTGTGCTGAAGGGAAGCTCCAGCCCGGAGCCCGCACCCACCGGGGTGTGTAGCCCTGCAGGCTGAGCGCTGGGAGCCGTCGGTCAGTGAGTGCTGAAGGAGAGCTCCAGCCCGGAGCCCGCACCCACCGGGGAGGTGTAGCCCTGCAGGCTGAGCGCTGGGAGCCGTCGGTCGTTCGGTCGGTCAGAGAGTGAGTGTGTGTGCTGAAGGAGAGCTCCAGCCCGGAGCCCGCACCCACCGGGGAGGTGTAGCCCTGCAGGCTGAGCGCTGGGAGCCGTCGGTCGTTCGGTCGGTCAGAGAGTGAGTGTGTGTGCTGAAGGAGAGCTCCAGCCCGGAGCCCGCACCCACCGGGGAGGTGTAGCCCTGCAGGCTGAGCGCTGGGAGCCGTCGGTCGTTCGGTCGGTCAGAGAGTGAGTGTGTGTGCTGAAGGAGAGCTCCAGCCCGGAGCCCGCACCCACCGGGGAGGTGTAGCCCTGCAGGCTGAGCGCTGGGAGCCGTCGGTCGTTCGGTCGGTCAGAGAGTGAGTGTGTGTGCTGAAGGAAAGCTCCAGCCCGGCGTCCGTCCCCACCGGGGAGGAGTAGGCCTGCTGACTGAGCGCTGGGAGCCGGGAGCCTTTCCTGCAGTCAGTCGGTCGGTCAGTGAGTGAGTGTGTGTGCTGAAGGGAAGCTCCAGCCCGGCGTCCGTCCCCACCGGGGAGGAGTAGGCCTGCTGACTGAGCGCTGGGAGCCGGGAGCCTTTCCTGCAGTCAGTCGGTCGGTCAGTGAGTGAGTGTGTGTGCTGAAGGGAAGCTCCAGCCCGGCGTCCGTCCCCACCGGGGAGGAGTAGGCCTGCTGACTGAGCGCTGGGAGCCGGGAGCCTTTCCTGCAGTCAGTCGGTCGGTCAGTGAGTGAGTGTGTGTGCTGAAGGAAAGCTCCAGCCCGGCGTCCGTCCCCACCGGGGAGGAGTAGGCCTGCTGACTGAGCGCTGGGAGCCGGGAGCCTTTCCTGCAGTCAGTCGGTCGGTCAGTGAGTGAGTGTGTGTGCTGAAGGGAGGCTCCAGCCCGGCGTCCGTCCCCACCGGGGAGGAGTAGGCCTGCTGACTGAGCGCTGGGAGCCGGGAGCCTTTCCTGCAGTCAGTCGGTCGGTCAGTGAGTGAGTGAGTGAGTGTGTGTGCTGAAGGGAAGCTCCAGCCCGGCGTCCGTCCCCACCGGGGAGGAGTAGGCCTGCTGACTGAGCGCTGGGAGCCGGGAGCCTTTCCTGCAGTCAGTCGGTCGGTCAGTGAGTGAGTGAGTGAGTGTGTGTGCTGAAGGGAAGCTCCAGCCCGGCGTCCGTCCCCACCGGGGAGTTGTGCCCGGGCCCGGGCCTCCTGCCGACGGACCGTGTGGCGCATTGTCCCGACTGCGGACTTTCTCCAGCAAAAAGGCGGAGGTGCAGTACCGCCATTTCGCCACACGAGGGACGGAATGGCACCCAACTGCCCCCTGGTGTCGAAAAAGCGCAAGGGCACCCGGGCCGGTCCGCCCCAGGCAGCGGCCGAGATGCAGCACCGGGGGCCCGGCCTGCCTGCCCTGGAGGTCAGCCTGCCAGCCCTGGAGGTCTGCTATCCAGCCCTGGAGGTCTGCCTGCCAGCCCTGGAGGTCTGCTATCCAGCCCTGGAGGTCTGCCTGCCTGCCATCCAGCCCTGGAGGTCTGCTATCCTGCCCTGGAGGTCTGCTATCCAGCCCTGGAGGTCTGCCTGCCTGCCTGCCAGCCCTGGAGGTCTGCTATCCAGCCCTGGAGGTCTGCCTGCCTGCCCTGGAGGTCTGCTATCCAGCCCTGGAGGTCTGCTATCCAGCCCTGGTAGCAGCACTGCCTGCCCTGGAGGTCTGCCTGCCTGCCCTGGCAGCAGCACTGCCTGCCCTGGTAGCAGCACTGCCTGCCCTGGAGGTCTGCTATCCAGCCCTGGAGGTCTGCTATCCAGCCCTGGAGGTCTGCCTGTTAGCCCTGGAGGTCTGCTATCCAGCCCTGGAGGTCTGCCTGCCTGCCCTGGCAGCAGCACTGCCTGCCCTGGAGGTCTGCCTGCCTGCCCTGGTAGCAGCACTGCCTGCCCTGGAGGTCAGCCTGTTAGCCCTGGAGGTCTGCTATCCAGCCCTGGAGGTCTGCCTGCCTGCCTGTTAGCCCTGGAGGTCAGCCTGTTAGCCCTGGAGGTCTGCTATCCAGCCCTGGAGGTCTGCCTGCCTGCCTGTTAGCCCTGGAGGTCTGCTATCCAGCCCTGGAGGTCTGCCTGCCTGCCTGTTAGCCCTGGAGGTCTGCCTGCCTGCCCTGGCAGCAGCACTGCCTGCCCTGGAGGTCAGCCTGCCAGCCCTGGAGGTCTGCCTGTTAGCCCTGGAGGTCTGCCTTCCAGCCCTGGTAGCAGCACTGCCTGCCCTGGTAGCAGCACTGCCTGCCCTGGAGGTCTGCTATCCAGCCCTGGAGGTCTGCCTGCCTGCCTGTTAGCCCTGGAGGTCTGCTATCCAGCCCTGGAGGTCTGCCTGCCTGCCTGTTAGCCCTGGAGGTCTGCTATCCAGCCCTGGAGGTCTGCCTGCCTGCCCTGGAGGTCTGCCTGCCTGCCATCCAGCCCTGGAGGTCTGCTATCCTGCCCTGGAGGTCTGCTATCCAGCCCTGGTAGCAGCACTGCCTGCCCTGGAGGTCTGCCTGCCTGCCCTGGAGGTCTGCCTGTTAGCCCTGGAGGTCAGCTATCCAGCCCTGGTAGCAGCACTGCCTGCCCTGGTAGCAGCACTGCCTGCCCTGGAGGTCAGCCTGCCAGCCCTGGAGGTCTGCCTGTTAGCCCTGGAGGTCTGCTATCCAGCCCTGGAGGTCTGCCTGCCTGCCCTGGAGGTCTGCCTGCCTGCCTGTTAGCCCTGGAGGTCTGCTATCCAGCCCTGGAGGTCTGCCTGCCTGCCTGTTAGCCCTGGAGGTCTGCCTGCCTGCCCTGGCAGCAGCACTGCCTGCCCTGGAGGTCTGCTATCCAGCCCTGGAGGTCTGCCTGCCTGCCCTGGCAGCAGCACTGCCTGGCCTGGAGGTCAGCCTGTTAGCCCTGGAGGTCTGCTATCCAGCCCTGGAGGTCTGCCTGCCTGCCTGTTAGCCCTGGAGGTCTGCCTGTTAGCCCTGGAGGTCTGCCTTCCAGCCCTGGTAGCAGCACTGCCTGCCCTGGTAGCAGCACTGCCTGCCCTGGAGGTCTGCTATCCAGCCCTGGAGGTCTGCCTGCCTGCCTGTTAGCCCTGGAGGTCTGCTATCCAGCCCTGGAGGTCTGCCTGCCTGCCCTGGAGGTCTGCCTGCCTGCCATCCAGCCCTGGAGGTCTGCTATCCTGCCCTGGAGGTCTGCTATCCAGCCCTGGTAGCAGCACTGCCTGCCCTGGAGGTCTGCTATCCAGCCCTGGAGGTCTGCCTGCCTGCCTGTTAGCCCTGGTAGCAGCACTGCCTGCCCTGGAGGTCAGCCTGCCAGCCCTGGAGGTCTGCCTGTTAGCCCTGGAGGTCTGCTATCCAGCCCTGGAGGTCTGCCTGCCTGCCCTGGAGGTCAGCCTGTTAGCCCTGGAGGTCTGCCTGCCTGCCCTGGAGGTCTGCTATCCAGCCCTGGAGGTCTGCCTGCCTGCCTGTTAGCCCTGGAGGTCTGCTATCCAGCCCTGGAGGTCTGCCTGCCTGCCTGTTAGCCCTGGAGGTCTGCCTGCCTGCCCTGGCAGCAGCACTGCCTGCCCTGGAGGTCAGCCTGCCAGCCCTGGAGGTCTGCCTGTTAGCCCTGGAGGTCTGCCTTCCAGCCCTGGTAGCAGCACTGCCTGCCCTGGTAGC
Source organism: Amia ocellicauda (assembly GCF_036373705.1). Taxonomy (NCBI): domain Eukaryota; kingdom Metazoa; phylum Chordata; class Actinopteri; order Amiiformes; family Amiidae; genus Amia; species Amia ocellicauda. Next base: position 304,142 of record NW_027103014.1, read on the forward strand.
AGCACTGCCTGCCCTGGAGGTCTGCTATCCAGCCCTGGAGGTCTGCCTGCCTGCCTGTTAGCCCTGGAGGTCTGCTATCCAGCCCTGGAGGTCTGCCTGCCTGCCCTGGAGGTCTGCCTGCCTGCCATCCAGCCCTGGAGGTCTGCTATCCTGCCCTGGAGGTCTGCTATCCAGCCCTGGTAGCAGCACTGCCTGCCCTGGAGGTCTGCTATCCAGCCCTGGAGGTCTGCCTGCCTGCCTGTTAGCCCTGGTAGCAGCACTGCCTGCCCTGGAGGTCAGCCTGCCTGCCCTGGAGGTCTGCCTGCCTGCCCTGGTAGCAGCACTGCCTGCCCTGGAGGTCAGCCTGCCTGCCCTGGAGGTCAGCCTGCCAGCCCTGGCAGCAGCACGGCCTACCTGCCTGCCTGCCCTGGAGGTCTGCCTGCCTGCCTGCCCTGGAGGTCAGCCTTCCAGCCCTGGCAGCAGCACGGCCTACCTGCCTGCCAGCCTGCCCTCCCCAGCCACACAGCCCTGCCTGCCTGCCTGCCAGCCCTGGAGGTCTCCCTGCCAGCCCTGGAGGTCTGCCTGCCTGCCTGCCTGCCTGCCCTGGAGGTCTGCCTGCCTGCCCTGGAGGTCTGCCTGTTAGCCCTGGAGGTCAGCTATCCAGCCCTGGTAGCAGCACTGCCTGCCCTGGTAGCAGCACTGCCTGCCCTGGAGGTCAGCCTGCCAGCCCTGGAGGTCTGCCTGTTAGCCCTGGAGGTCTGCTATCCAGCCCTGGAGGTCTGCCTGCCTGCCCTGGAGGTCTGCCTGCCTGCCTGTTAGCCCTGGAGGTCTGCTATCCAGCCCTGGAGGTCTGCCTGCCTGCCTGTTAGCCCTGGAGGTCTGCCTGCCTGCCCTGGCAGCAGCACTGCCTGCCCTGGAGGTCTGCTATCCAGCCCTGGAGGTCTGCCTGCCTGCCCTGGCAGCAGCACTGCCTGGCCTGGAGGTCTGCTATCCAGCCCTGGAGGTCTGCCTGCCTGCCTGTTAGCCCTGGAGGTCTGCCTGTTAGCCCTGGAGGTCTGCCTTCCAGCCCTGGTAGCAGCACTGCCTGCCCTGGTAGCAGCACTGCCTGCCCTGGAGGTCTGCTATCCAGCCCTGGAGGTCTGCCTGCCTGCCTGTTAGCCCTGGAGGTCTGCTATCCAGCCCTGGAGGTCTGCCTGCCTGCCCTGGAGGTCTGCCTGCCTGCCATCCAGCCCTGGAGGTCTGCTATCCTGCCCTGGAGGTCTGCTATCCAGCCCTGGTAGCAGCACTGCCTGCCCTGGAGGTCTGCTATCCAGCCCTGGAGGTCTGCCTGCCTGCCTGTTAGCCCTGGTAGCAGCACTGCCTGCCCTGGAGGTCAGCCTGCCTGCCCTGGAGGTCTGCCTGCCTGCCCTGGTAGCAGCACTGCCTGCCCTGGAGGTCAGCCTGCCAGCCCTGGAGGTCTGCCTGTTAGCCCTGGAGGTCTGCCTTCCAGCCCTGGTAGCAGCACTGCCTGCCCTGGTAGCAGCACTGCCTGCCCTGGAGGTCTGCTATCCAGCCCTGGAGGTCTGCCTGCCTGCCTGTTAGCCCTGGAGGTCTGCTATCCAGCCCTGGAGGTCTGCCTGCCTGCCTGTTAGCCCTGGAGGTCTGCTATCCAGCCCTGGAGGTCTGCCTGCCTGCCCTGGAGGTCTGCCTGCCTGCCATCCAGCCCTGGAGGTCTGCTATCCTGCCCTGGAGGTCTGCTATCCAGCCCTGGTAGCAGCACTGCCTGCCCTGGAGGTCTGCCTGCCTGCCCTGGAGGTCTGCCTGTTAGCCCTGGAGGTCAGCTATCCAGCCCTGGTAGCAGCACTGCCTGCCCTGGTAGCAGCACTGCCTGCCCTGGAGGTCAGCCTGCCAGCCCTGGAGGTCTGCCTGTTAGCCCTGGAGGTCTGCTATCCAGCCCTGGAGGTCTGCCTGCCTGCCCTGGAGGTCTGCCTGCCTGCCTGTTAGCCCTGGAGGTCTGCTATCCAGCCCTGGAGGTCTGCCTGCCTGCCTGTTAGCCCTGGAGGTCTGCCTGCCTGCCCTGGCAGCAGCACTGCCTGCCCTGGAGGTCTGCTATCCAGCCCTGGAGGTCTGCCTGCCTGCCCTGGCAGCAGCACTGCCTGGCCTGGAGGTCAGCCTGTTAGCCCTGGAGGTCTGCTATCCAGCCCTGGAGGTCTGCCTGCCTGCCTGTTAGCCCTGGAGGTCTGCCTGTTAGCCCTGGAGGTCTGCCTTCCAGCCCTGGTAGCAGCACTGCCTGCCCTGGTAGCAGCACTGCCTGCCCTGGAGGTCTGCTATCCAGCCCTGGAGGTCTGCCTGCCTGCCTGTTAGCCCTGGAGGTCTGCTATCCAGCCCTGGAGGTCTGCCTGCCTGCCCTGGAGGTCTGCCTGCCTGCCATCCAGCCCTGGAGGTCTGCTATCCTGCCCTGGAGGTCTGCTATCCAGCCCTGGTAGCAGCACTGCCTGCCCTGGAGGTCTGCTATCCAGCCCTGGAGGTCTGCCTGCCTGCCTGTTAGCCCTGGTAGCAGCACTGCCTGCCCTGGAGGTCAGCCTGCCAGCCCTGGAGGTCTGCCTGTTAGCCCTGGAGGTCTGCTATCCAGCCCTGGAGGTCTGCCTGCCTGCCCTGGAGGTCAGCCTGTTAGCCCTGGAGGTCTGCCTGCCTGCCCTGGAGGTCTGCTATCCAGCCCTGGAGGTCTGCCTGCCTGCCTGTTAGCCCTGGAGGTCTGCTATCCAGCCCTGGAGGTCTGCCTGCCTGCCTGTTAGCCCTGGTAGCAGCACTGCCTGCCCTGGAGGTCAGCCTGCCAGCCCTGGAGGTCAGCCTGCCAGCCCTGGAGGTCTGCCTGTTAGCCCTGGAGGTCTGCTATCCAGCCCTGGAGGTCTGCCTGCCTGCCCTGGTAGCAGCACTGCCTGCCCTGGAGGTCTGCCGGCCTGCCCTGGAGGTCTGCCTGCCTGCCCTGGAGGTCTGCCTGCCTGCCTGTTAGCCCTGGAGGTCTGCTATCCAGCCCTGGAGGTCTGCCTGCCAGCCCTGGAGGTCTGCTATCCAGCCCTGGAGGTCTGCCTGTTAGCCCTGGAGGTCTGCTATCCAGCCCTGGAGGTCTGCCTGCCTGCCTGTTAGCCCTGGAGGTCAGCCTGTTAGCCCTGGAGGTCTGCCTGCCTGCCCTGGTAGCAGCACTGCCTGCCTGCCTGCCTGCCTGCCTGCCCTGGAGGTCAGCCTGCCAGCCCTGGAGGTCTGCTATCCAGCCCTGGTAGCAGCACTGCCTGCCCTGGAGGTCTGCCTGCCTGCCCTGGAGGTCAGCCTGTTAGCCCTGGAGGTCTGCCTTCCAGCCCTGGAGGTCTGCCTGTTAGCCCTGGAGGTCTGCTATCCAGCCCTGGTAGCAGCACTGCCTGCCCTGGAGATCTGCTATCCAGCCCTGGAGGTCTGCCTGCCTGCCCTGGCAGCAGCACTGCCTGCCCTGGAGGTCTGCTATCCAGCCCTGGAGGTCTGCTATCCAGCCCTGGAGGTCAGCCTGTTAGCCCTGGAGGTCTGCCTGCCTGCCCTGGAGGTCTGCCTGCCTGCCTGTTAGCCCTGGAGGTCAGCCTGTTAGCCCTGGAGGTCTGCTATCCAGCCCTGGTAGCAGCACTGCCTGCCCTGGAGATCTGCTATCCAGCCCTGGAGGTCTGCCTGCCTGCCCTGGCAGCAGCACTGCCTGCCCTGGAGGTCAGCCTGCCAGCCCTGGAGGTCTGCCTTCCAGCCCTGGAGGTCTGCCTGTTAGCCCTGGAGGTCTGCTATCCAGCCCTGGTAGCAGCACTGCCTGCCCTGGAGGTCTGCCGGCCTGCCCTGGAGGTCTGCCTGCCTGCCCTGGAGGTCTGCCTGCCTGCCTGTTAGCCCTGGAGGTCTGCCTGCCTGCCCTGGAGGTCTGCCTGTTAGCCCTGGAGGTCTGCTATCCAGCCCTGGTAGCAGCACTGCCTGCCCTGGAGGTCAGCTATCCAGCCCTGGAGGTCTGCCTGCCTGCCTGTTAGCCCTGGTAGCAGCACTGCCTGCCCTGGAGGTCTGCCTGCCTGCCCTGGCAGCAGCACTGCCTGCCCTGGAGGTCTGCTATCCAGCCCTGGAGGTCTGCTATCCAGCCCTGGAGGTCTGCCTGCCTGCCCTGGCAGCAGCACTGCCTGCCCTGGAGGTCTGCCTGCCTGCCCTGGAGGTCTGCCTGCCTGCCATCCAGCCCTGGAGGTCTGCTATCCAGCCCTGGTAGCAGCACTGCCTGCCCTGGAGGTCTGCCTGCCTGCCCTGGAGGTCTGCCTGCCTGCCCTGGAGGTCTGCTATCCAGCCCTGGAGGTCTGCCTGCCTGCCTGTTAGCCCTGGAGGTCTGCCTGCCTGCCTGCCTGCCTGCCTGCCTGCCTGCCCTGGAGGTCTGCCTGCCTGCCTGTTAGCCCTGGAGGTCAGCCTGTTAGCCCTGGAGGTCTGCTATCCAGCCCTGGAGGTCTGCCTGCCTGCCCTGGAGGTCTGCTATCCAGCCCTGGAGGTCTGCCTGCCTGCCCTGGAGGTCTGCCTGCCTGCCCTGGAGGTCTGCCTGTTAGCCCTGGAGGTCTGCCTGCCTGCCCTGGAGGTCTGCCTGCCTGCCTGTTAGCCCTGGAGGTCTGCCTGCCTGCCCTGGAGGTCTGCCTGCCTGCCCTGGAGGTCTGCCTGCCTGCCCTGGAGCTCTGCCTGCCTGCCCTGGAGCTCTGCCTGCCTGCCCTGGAGGTCTGCCTGTTAGCCCTGGAGGTCAGCCTGTTAGCCCTGGAGGTCTGCTATCCAGCCCTGGTAGCAGCACTGCCTGCCCTGGAGGTCTGCTATCCAGCCCTGGAGGTCTGCCTGCCTGCCTGTTAGCCCTGGTAGCAGCACTGCCTGCCCTGGAGGTCTGCCTGCCTGCCCTGGCAGCAGCACTGCCTGCCCTGGAGGTCTGCTATCCAGCCCTGGAGGTCTGCCTGTTAGCCCTGGAGGTCTGCTATCCAGCCCTGGAGGTCTGCCTGTTAGCCCTGGAGGTCTGCTATCCAGCCCTGGAGGTCTGCCTGCCAGCCCTGGAGGTCTGCTATCCAGCCCTGGAGGTCTGCCTGTTAGCCCTGGAGGTCTGCTATCCAGCCCTGGAGGTCTGCTATCCAGCCCTGGTAGCAGCACTGCCTGCCCTGGAGGTCTGCTATCCAGCCCTGGAGGTCTGCCTGCCTGCCCTGGTAGCAGCACTGCCTGCCCTGGAGGTCTGCCGGCCTGCCCTGGAGGTCTGCCTGCCTGCCCTGGAGGTCTGCCTGCCTGCCTGTTAGCCCTGGAGGTCTGCTATCCAGCCCTGGAGGTCTGCCTGCCAGCCCTGGAGGTCTGCTATCCAGCCCTGGAGGTCTGCCTGTTAGCCCTGGAGGTCTGCTATCCAGCCCTGGAGGTCTGCCTGCCTGCCTGTTAGCCCTGGAGGTCAGCCTGTTAGCCCTGGAGGTCTGCCTGCCTGCCCTGGTAGCAGCACTGCCTGCCTGCCTGCCTGCCTGCCTGCCCTGGAGGTCAGCCTGCCAGCCCTGGAGGTCTGCTATCCAGCCCTGGTAGCAGCACTGCCTGCCCTGGAGGTCTGCCTGCCTGCCCTGGAGGTCAGCCTGTTAGCCCTGGAGGTCTGCCTTCCAGCCCTGGAGGTCTGCCTGTTAGCCCTGGAGGTCTGCTATCCAGCCCTGGTAGCAGCACTGCCTGCCCTGGAGGTCTGCTATCCAGCCCTGGAGGTCTGCCTGCCTGCCTGTTAGCCCTGGTAGCAGCACTGCCTGCCCTGGAGGTCTGCCTGCCTGCCCTGGCAGCAGCACTGCCTGCCCTGGAGGTCTGCTATCCAGCCCTGGAGGTCTGCCTGTTAGCCCTGGAGGTCTGCTATCCAGCCCTGGAGGTCTGCCTGTTAGCCCTGGAGGTCTGCTATCCAGCCCTGGAGGTCTGCCTGCCAGCCCTGGAGGTCTGCTATCCAGCCCTGGAGGTCTGCCTGTTAGCCCTGGAGGTCTGCTATCCAGCCCTGGAGGTCTGCTATCCAGCCCTGGTAGCAGCACTGCCTGCCCTGGAGGTCTGCTATCCAGCCCTGGAGGTCTGCCTGCCTGCCCTGGTAGCAGCACTGCCTGCCCTGGAGGTCTGCCGGCCTGCCCTGGAGGTCTGCCTGCCTGCCCTGGAGGTCTGCCTGCCTGCCTGTTAGCCCTGGAGGTCTGCTATCCAGCCCTGGAGGTCTGCCTGCCAGCCCTGGAGGTCTGCTATCCAGCCCTGGAGGTCTGCCTGTTAGCCCTGGAGGTCTGCTATCCAGCCCTGGAGGTCTGCCTGCCTGCCTGTTAGCCCTGGAGGTCAGCCTGTTAGCCCTGGAGGTCTGCCTGCCTGCCCTGGTAGCAGCACTGCCTGCCTGCCTGCCTGCCTGCCTGCCCTGGAGGTCAGCCTGCCAGCCCTGGAGGTCTGCTATCCAGCCCTGGTAGCAGCACTGCCTGCCCTGGAGGTCTGCCTGCCTGCCCTGGAGGTCAGCCTGTTAGCCCTGGAGGTCTGCCTTCCAGCCCTGGAGGTCTGCCTGTTAGCCCTGGAGGTCTGCTATCCAGCCCTGGTAGCAGCACTGCCTGCCCTGGAGGTCTGCTATCCAGCCCTGGAGGTCTGCCTGCCTGCCTGTTAGCCCTGGTAGCAGCACTGCCTGCCCTGGAGGTCTGCCTGCCTGCCCTGGCAGCAGCACTGCCTGCCCTGGAGGTCTGCTATCCAGCCCTGGAGGTCTGCCTGTTAGCCCTGGAGGTCTGCTATCCAGCCCTGGTAGCAGCACTGCCTGCCCTGGAGGTCTGCTATCCAGCCCTGGAGGTCTGCCTGCCTGCCCTGGTAGCAGCACTGCCAGCCCTGGAGGTCTGCTATCCAGCCCTGGAGGTCTGCCTGCCTGCCCTGGAGGTCTGCTATCCAGCCCTGGAGGTCTGCTATCCAGCCCTGGTAGCAGCACTGCCTGCCCTGGAGGTCTGCTATCCAGCCCTGGAGGTCTGCCTGCCTGCCTGTTAGCCCTGGAGGTCAGCCTGTTAGCCCTGGAGGTCTGCCTGCCTGCCCTGGAGGTCTGCTATCCAGCCCTGGTAGCAGCACTGCCTGCCCTGGAGGTCTGCCTGCCTGCCCTGGAGGTCTGCCTGTTAGCCCTGGAGGTCTGCTATCCAGCCCTGGAGGTCTGCCTGCCTGCCCTGGAGGTCTGCCTGCCTGCCCTGGAGGTCTGCTATCCAGCCCTGGAGGTCTGCCTGCCTGCCTGTTAGCCCTGGAGGTCTGCCTGCCTGCCCTGGAGGTCTGCCTGCCTGCCTTCCAGCCCTGCCTGCCTGCCTGCCTGCCCTGGAGGTCAGCCTTCCAGCCCTGGCAGCACGGCCTACCAGCCTGCCAGCCTGCCCTCCCCAGCCACACAGCCCTGCCTGCCTGCCCTGGAGGTCAGCCTTCCAGCCCTGGAGGTCTGCCTGCCTGCCTTCCAGCCCTGCCTGCCTGCCTGCCTGCCCTGGAGGTCAGCCTTCCAGCCCTGGCAGCACGGCCTACCAGCCTGCCAGCCTGCCCTCCCCAGCCACACAGCCCTGCCTGCCTGCCCTGGAGGTCAGCCTTCCAGCCCTGGAGGTCTGCCTGCCTGCCTTCCAGCCCTGCCTGCCTGCCTGCCTGCCCTGGAGGTCAGCCTGCCTGCCTGCTGCTGCTAGGCCGCTGCCCCGAGCCGCCGACCCCATCGACAGGAACACGAGAGAGTTTACAAGCGAGAGGAGGCCACATATTCGACACCTCTCGTGCTCGTTTTAGGGTCCTCTCCAGTCTGTTTGGACGTGTGTTATTCTGAATCTGCTGCTTTAACTCAAGGGATTCTGTCGTGATTGATGCCTTGTACTTCGCTGTATGTTTGCACTGGTGTTGTAAGTCGCCCTCTGTAAGATCATCATTTATTATCTGCCAAGAAATAAAGATCATCATAATGTTCCCCAACTTTCAGCTTCTGGGGAGTTTGTTCCAGAGTGTGACGACTCTCTCTCTATCACCATCTCTCTCTCTATCTCCATCTCTCTATCACCATCTCTCTCTCTCTATCTCTATCTCTCTATCACCATCTCTCTCTCTATCTCCATCTCTCTCTATCTCCATCTCTCTCTATCTCCATCTCTCTATCTCCACCTCTCTCTCCCTCTCCACCTCTCTCTCTCTATCTCTCCCTCTCTCTATCTCTCCCTCTCTCTATCTCTCCCTCTCTCTCACTGTGTGTGTGTGTGTGTGTGTGTACAGCAGTGTCCCTAGACGAGAGAGAGATCCCTAGACGGGGAAATTACTTTCAAACTGCAGTACCGAAATGTGTCCGTTAGATGGCAGCATGCACCAAGGAATGAAGGAAAGTGCAAAACAAAATGAAAAGGCACATCGCCTGGGCCAAAAATAATCGTAACAAATCAACGGGGGCATTTCTCGGAAAACTAACACCGGGGCAGTGCTCAGGGGGGTCCCACCTCGTGGCCACCCGGTTTGGGGGGCCATCGGGGCCGGCTGAAGAATCGCCCATACTCTGCCATAGGCAGCCCACGGTCCATCCGATCAGAGCAATGCCGGGCGGCCGGCAACCTATGGATCATAACACATCAACGGAGGCATGATAAGAGCATCTTTTATTATCTGCCAAGAAATATAGACCATCACAATGTTCCCCAACTTTCAGCTTCTACCACATCGCTGGGGAGTTTATTCCACTGTGTGACTACTCTCTCTCTCTCTGTGTGTGTGTGTGTGTGTGTGTGTGTGTGTGTGTGTGTGTGTGTGTGTGTGTGTGTGTGTGCAGCAGTGTCTCCGGTTTTCCTTTTGGAATGCCTTGAAGCCGGGGGGGCTTTGCACTCATGAGAACATAGGGTGTCCTTGCCCTCCTTTCGCAGCCCAGGGCATTGAGAGATCCCTAGACGGGGAAATTACTTTCAAACTGCAGTACCGAAATGTGTCCGTTAGATGGTAGCATGCACCAAGGAATGAAGGAAAGTGCAAAACAAAATGAAAAGGCACATCGCCTGGGCGAAAAATAATCATAACAAATCAACGGGGGCATTTCTCGGAAAACTAACACCGGGGCAGTGCTCAGGGGGGTCCCACCTCGTGGCCACCCGGTTTGGGGGGCGATCGGGGCCGGTTCCGAAAATCGCTAAATCTCCCATAGCCAGCCCACGCTCCATCCGATAGAGCAATGCCGGGCGGCCGGCCGGCAACTACGGATCATAACAAATCAACGGGGGCATTTCTCGGAAAACTAACACCGGGGCAGTGCTCAGGGGGGTCCCACCTCGTGGCCACCCGGTTTGGGGGGCGATCGGGGCCGGTTCCGAAAATCGCTAAATCTCCCATAGCCAGCCCACGCTCCATCCGATAGAGCAATGCCGGGCGGCCGGCCGGCAACTACGGATCATAACAAATCAACGGGGGCATTTCTCGGAAAACTAACACCGGGGCAGTGCTCAGGGGGGTCCCACCTCGTGGCCACCCGGTTTGGGGGGCGATCGGGGCCGGTTCCGAAAATCGCTAAATCTCCCATAGCCAGCCCACGCTCCATCCGATAGAGCAATGCCGGGCGGCCGGCCGGCAACTACGGATCATAACAAATCAACGGGGGCATTTCTCGGAAAACTAACACCGGGGCAGTGCTCAGGGGGGTCCCACCTCGTGGCCACCCGGTTTGGGGGGCGATCGGGGCCGGTTCCGAAAATCGCTAAATCTCCCATAGCCAGCCCACGCTCCATCCGATAGAGCAATGCCGGGCGGCCGGCCGGCAACTACGGATCATAACAAATCAACGGGGGCATTTCTCGGAAAACTAACACCGGGGCAGTGCTCAGGGGGGTCCCACCTCGTGGCCACCCGGTTTGGGGGGCGATCGGGGCCGGTTCCGAAAATCGCTAAATCTCCCATAGCCAGCCCACGCTCCATCCGATAGAGCAATGCCGGGCGGCCGGCCGGCAACTACGGATCATAACAAATCAACGGGGGCATTTCTCGGAAAACTAACACCGGGGCAGTGCTCAGGGGGGTCCCACCTCGTGGCCACCCGGTTTGGGGGGCGATCGGGGCCGGTTCCGAAAATCGCTAAATCTCCCATAGCCAGCACACGCTCCATCCGATAGAGCAATGCCGGGCGGCCGGCCGGCAACTACGGATCATAACAAATCAACGGGGGCATTTCTCGGAAAACTAACACCGGGGCAGTGCTCAGGGGGGTCCCACCTCGTGGCCACCCGGTTTGGGGGGCGATCGGGGCCGGTTCCGAAAATCGCTAAATCTCCCATAGCCAGCCCACGCTCCATCCGATAGAGCAATGCCGGGCGGCCGGCCGGCAACTACGGATCATAACAAATCAACGGGGGCATTTCTCGGAAAACTAACACCGGGGCAGTGCTCAGGGGGGTCCCACCTCGTGGCCACCCGGTTTGGGGGGCGATCGGGGCCGGTTCCGAAAATCGCTAAATCTCCCATAGCCAGCACACGCTCCATCCGATAGAGCAATGCCGGGCGGCCGGCCGGCAACTACGGATCATAACAAATCAACGGGGGCATTTCTCCGAAAACTAACACCGGGGCAGTGCTCAGGGGGCTCCCAGCTATCAGCCACCCTATCCCGGGACCGATGGGAGCACTTTAAAATTTTCGAGTCAGGGGACCAGACGGCCGAGTGAAAAACTTTGAAAAATATTCTATCTCCTCACTCCCATTGACTTTACATTAGGGCGACCAGGCGGCCGGCGGAAAAAAAATCATAACAAATCAACGGGGGCATTTCTCCGAAAACTAACACCGGGGCAGTGCTCAGGGGGCTCCCAGCTATCAGCCACCCTATCCCGGGACCGATGGGAGCACTTTAAAATTTTCGAGTCAGGGGACCAGACGGCCGAGTGAAAAACTTTGAAAAATATTCTATCTCCTCACTCCCATTGACTTTACATTAGGGCGACCAGGCGGCCGGCGGAAAAAAAATCATAACAAATCAACGGGGGCATTTCTCCGAAAACTAACACCGGGGCAGTGCTCAGGGGGCTCCCAGCTATCAGCCACCCTATCCCGGGACCGATGGGAGCACTTTAAAATTTTCGAGTCAGGGGACCAGACGGCCGAGTGAAAAACTTTGAAAAATATTCTATCTCCTCACTCCCATTGACTTTACATTAGGGCGACCAGGCGGCCGGCGGAAAAAAAATCATAACAAATCAACGGGGGCATTTCTCCGAAAACTAACACCGGGGCTGTGCTCAGGGGGCTCCCAGCTATCAGCCCCCCGGGTCTGGGGGCATTGTTTTTCTTTTTAATCATTTTGAGCATTTCCCCCAGTTTAGAGATGTGTGCCCCTAGACAACCCATTGAGAATAACTATGAAATGTTCTGAAGTTTTGATTTTCAAATGTCGGTGAAAATTGAAAAACGTCATATATTCTTCAAAGGAAGCATGGGGCGATGGTAGGGAGAGTCCCCGCAGCGTGCCTCGGCGGCGATGGGAGCGTTTTCGATGTCCCCGTCCCCCCCCCATAGGGATAGAAGGGGAGTTAGGTGACCAGGCGTCCCGGGTCCCAAAAATCGAAAAATTAATATAGAATGCTTTTTAATCCAGAAATAAAGTAGGGGGCAGTCCTGGTGAGAGTCCCAGCCACAGCCCCAGTGTGTTTTGGAGCCGTTTGGGGCCGGGTGAAAAACTTTGAAAAATGTTCTATCTCCTCACTCCCATTGACTTTGCATTAGGGCGACCAGGCGGCCGGCGGGAAAACAATCATAACAAATCAACGGAGGCATTTCTCCGAAAACTAACACCGGGGCAGTGCTCAGGGGGCTCCCAGCTATCAGCCACCCTATCCCGGGACCGATGGGAGCACTTTAAAATTTTCGAGTTAGGGGACCAGGCGGCCGAGTGAAAAACTTTGAAAAATTTTCTATCTCCTCACTCCCATTGACTTTGCATTAGGGCGACCAGGCGGCCGGCGGAAAAAAAATCATAACAAATCAACGGGGGCATTTCTCCGAAAACTAACACCGGGGCAGTGCTCAGGGGGCTCCCAGCTATCAGCCACCCTATCCCGGGACCGATGGGAGCACTTTAAAATTTTCGAGTTAGGGGACCAGGCGGCCGAGTGAAAAACTTTGAAAAATATTCTATCTCCTCACTCCCATTGACTTTACATTAGGGCGACCAGGCGGCCGGCGGAAAAAAAATCATAACAAATCAACGGGGGCATTTCTCCGAAAACTAACACCGGGGCAGTGCTCAGGGGGCTCCCAGCTATCAGCCACCCTATCCCGGGACCGATGGGAGCACTTTAAAATTTTCGAGTCAGGGGACCAGACGGCCGAGTGAAAAACTTTGAAAAATATTCTATCTCCTCACTCCCATTGACTTTACATTAGGGCGACCAGGCGGCCGGCGGAAAAAAAATCATAACAAATCAACGGGGGCATTTCTCCGAAAACTAACACCGGGGCAGTGCTCAGGGGGCTCCCAGCTATCAGCCACCCTATCCCGGGACCGATGGGAGCACTTTAAAATTTTCGAGTCAGGGGACCAGACGGCCGAGTGAAAAACTTTGAAAAATATTCTATCTCCTCACTCCCATTGACTTTACATTAGGGCGACCAGGCGGCCGGCGGAAAAAAAATCATAACAAATCAACGGGGGCATTTCTCCGAAAACTAACACCGGGGCAGTGCTCAGGGGGCTCCCAGCTATCAGCCACCCTATCCCGGGACCGATGGGAGCACTTTAAAATTTTCGAGTCAGGGGACCAGACGGCCGAGTGAAAAACTTTGAAAAATATTCTATCTCCTCACTCCCATTGACTTTACATTAGGGCGACCAGGCGGCCGGCGGAAAAAAAATCATAACAAATCAACGGGGGCATTTCTCCGAAAACTAACACCGGGGCAGTGCTCAGGGGGCTCCCAGCTATCAGCCACCCTATCCCGGGACCGATGGGAGCACTTTAAAATTTTCGAGTCAGGGGACCAGACGGCCGAGTGAAAAACTTTGAAAAATATTCTATCTCCTCACTCCCATTGACTTTACATTAGGGCGACCAGGCGGCCGGCGGAAAAAAAATCATAACAAATCAACGGGGGCATTTCTCCGAAAACTAACACCGGGGCTGTGCTCAGGGGGCTCCCAGCTATCAGCCCCCCGGGTCTGGGGGCATTGTTTTTCTTTTTAATCATTTTGAGCATTTCCCCCAGTTTAGAGATGTGTGCCCCTAGACAACCCATTGAGAATAACTATGAAATGTTCTGAAGTTTTGATTTTCAAATGTCGGTGAAAATTGAAAAACGTCATATATTCTTCAAAGGAAGCATGGGGCGATGGTAGGGAGAGTCCCCGCAGCGTGCCTCGGCGGCGATGGGAGCGTTTTCGATGTCCCCGTCCCCGCCCCATAGGGATGGAAGGGGAGTTGGGTGACCAGGCGCGAGGGGGCCGGAGCGAGCCCGGGCCCGGGCCTCCTGCTGACGGAGCGCTGGGAGCCGGGAGCCGTCGGTCAGTGAGTGCTGAAGGAAAGCTCCAGCGCGGAGCCCGCACCCACCGGGGAGGTGTAGCCCTGCAGGCTGAGCGCCGGGAGCCGTCGGTCAGTGAGTGCTGAAGGAAAGCTCCAGCGCGGAGCCCGCACCCACCGGGGAGGTGTAGCCCTGCAGGCTGAGCGCCGGGAGCCGTCGGTCAGTGAGTGCTGAAGGAAAGCTCCAGCGCGGAGCCCGCACCCACCGGGGAGGTGTAGCCCTGCAGGCTGAGCGCTGGGAGCCGTCGGTCAGTGAGTGCTGAAGGAAAGCTCCAGCGCGGAGCCCGCACCCACCGGGGAGGTGTAGCCCTGCAGGCTGAGCGCCGGGAGCCGTCGGTCAGTGAGTGCTGAAGGAAAGCTCCAGCGCGGAGCCCGCACCCACCGGGGAGGTGTAGCCCTGCAGGCTGAGCGCCGGGAGCCGTCGGTCAGTGAGTGCTGAAGGAAAGCTCCAGCGCGGAGCCCGCACCCACCGGGGAGGTGTAGCCCTGCAGGCTGAGCGCTGGGAGCCGTCGGTCAGTGAGTGCTGAAGGAAAGCTCCAGCGCGGAGCCCGCACCCACCGGGGAGGTGTAGCCCTGCAGGCTGAGCGCCGGGAGCCGTCGGTCAGTGAGTGCTGAAGGAAAGCTCCAGCGCGGAGCCCGCACCCACCGGGGTGTGTAGCCCTGCAGGCTGAGCGCTGGGAGCCGTCGGTCGTTCGGTCGGTCAGAGAGTGAGTGTGTGTGCTGAAGGGAAGCTCCAGCCCGGAGCCCGCACCCACCGGGGTGTGTAGCCCTGCAGGCTGAGCGCTGGGAGCCGTCGGTCAGTGAGTGCTGAAGGAGAGCTCCAGCCCGGAGCCCGCACCCACCGGGGAGGTGTAGCCCTGCAGGCTGAGCGCTGGGAGCCGTCGGTCGTTCGGTCGGTCAGAGAGTGAGTGTGTGTGCTGAAGGAGAGCTCCAGCCCGGAGCCCGCACCCACCGGGGAGGTGTAGCCCTGCAGGCTGAGCGCTGGGAGCCGTCGGTCGTTCGGTCGGTCAGAGAGTGAGTGTGTGTGCTGAAGGAGAGCTCCAGCCCGGAGCCCGCACCCACCGGGGAGGTGTAGCCCTGCAGGCTGAGCGCTGGGAGCCGTCGGTCGTTCGGTCGGTCAGAGAGTGAGTGTGTGTGCTGAAGGAGAGCTCCAGCCCGGAGCCCGCACCCACCGGGGAGGTGTAGCCCTGCAGGCTGAGCGCTGGGAGCCGTCGGTCGTTCGGTCGGTCAGAGAGTGAGTGTGTGTGCTGAAGGAAAGCTCCAGCCCGGCGTCCGTCCCCACCGGGGAGGAGTAGGCCTGCTGACTGAGCGCTGGGAGCCGGGAGCCTTTCCTGCAGTCAGTCGGTCGGTCAGTGAGTGAGTGTGTGTGCTGAAGGGAAGCTCCAGCCCGGCGTCCGTCCCCACCGGGGAGGAGTAGGCCTGCTGACTGAGCGCTGGGAGCCGGGAGCCTTTCCTGCAGTCAGTCGGTCGGTCAGTGAGTGAGTGTGTGTGCTGAAGGGAAGCTCCAGCCCGGCGTCCGTCCCCACCGGGGAGGAGTAGGCCTGCTGACTGAGCGCTGGGAGCCGGGAGCCTTTCCTGCAGTCAGTCGGTCGGTCAGTGAGTGAGTGTGTGTGCTGAAGGAAAGCTCCAGCCCGGCGTCCGTCCCCACCGGGGAGGAGTAGGCCTGCTGACTGAGCGCTGGGAGCCGGGAGCCTTTCCTGCAGTCAGTCGGTCGGTCAGTGAGTGAGTGTGTGTGCTGAAGGGAGGCTCCAGCCCGGCGTCCGTCCCCACCGGGGAGGAGTAGGCCTGCTGACTGAGCGCTGGGAGCCGGGAGCCTTTCCTGCAGTCAGTCGGTCGGTCAGTGAGTGAGTGAGTGAGTGTGTGTGCTGAAGGGAAGCTCCAGCCCGGCGTCCGTCCCCACCGGGGAGGAGTAGGCCTGCTGACTGAGCGCTGGGAGCCGGGAGCCTTTCCTGCAGTCAGTCGGTCGGTCAGTGAGTGAGTGAGTGAGTGTGTGTGCTGAAGGGAAGCTCCAGCCCGGCGTCCGTCCCCACCGGGGAGTTGTGCCCGGGCCCGGGCCTCCTGCCGACGGACCGTGTGGCGCATTGTCCCGACTGCGGACTTTCTCCAGCAAAAAGGCGGAGGTGCAGTACCGCCATTTCGCCACACGAGGGACGGAATGGCACCCAACTGCCCCCTGGTGTCGAAAAAGCGCAAGGGCACCCGGGCCGGTCCGCCCCAGGCAGCGGCCGAGATGCAGCACCGGGGGCCCGGCCTGCCTGCCCTGGAGGTCAGCCTGCCAGCCCTGGAGGTCTGCTATCCAGCCCTGGAGGTCTGCCTGCCAGCCCTGGAGGTCTGCTATCCAGCCCTGGAGGTCTGCCTGCCTGCCATCCAGCCCTGGAGGTCTGCTATCCTGCCCTGGAGGTCTGCTATCCAGCCCTGGAGGTCTGCCTGCCTGCCTGCCAGCCCTGGAGGTCTGCTATCCAGCCCTGGAGGTCTGCCTGCCTGCCCTGGAGGTCTGCTATCCAGCCCTGGAGGTCTGCTATCCAGCCCTGGTAGCAGCACTGCCTGCCCTGGAGGTCTGCCTGCCTGCCCTGGCAGCAGCACTGCCTGCCCTGGTAGCAGCACTGCCTGCCCTGGAGGTCTGCTATCCAGCCCTGGAGGTCTGCTATCCAGCCCTGGAGGTCTGCCTGTTAGCCCTGGAGGTCTGCTATCCAGCCCTGGAGGTCTGCCTGCCTGCCCTGGCAGCAGCACTGCCTGCCCTGGAGGTCTGCCTGCCTGCCCTGGTAGCAGCACTGCCTGCCCTGGAGGTCAGCCTGTTAGCCCTGGAGGTCTGCTATCCAGCCCTGGAGGTCTGCCTGCCTGCCTGTTAGCCCTGGAGGTCAGCCTGTTAGCCCTGGAGGTCTGCTATCCAGCCCTGGAGGTCTGCCTGCCTGCCTGTTAGCCCTGGAGGTCTGCTATCCAGCCCTGGAGGTCTGCCTGCCTGCCTGTTAGCCCTGGAGGTCTGCCTGCCTGCCCTGGCAGCAGCACTGCCTGCCCTGGAGGTCAGCCTGCCAGCCCTGGAGGTCTGCCTGTTAGCCCTGGAGGTCTGCCTTCCAGCCCTGGTAGCAGCACTGCCTGCCCTGGTAGCAGCACTGCCTGCCCTGGAGGTCTGCTATCCAGCCCTGGAGGTCTGCCTGCCTGCCTGTTAGCCCTGGAGGTCTGCTATCCAGCCCTGGAGGTCTGCCTGCCTGCCTGTTAGCCCTGGAGGTCTGCTATCCAGCCCTGGAGGTCTGCCTGCCTGCCCTGGAGGTCTGCCTGCCTGCCATCCAGCCCTGGAGGTCTGCTATCCTGCCCTGGAGGTCTGCTATCCAGCCCTGGTAGCAGCACTGCCTGCCCTGGAGGTCTGCCTGCCTGCCCTGGAGGTCTGCCTGTTAGCCCTGGAGGTCAGCTATCCAGCCCTGGTAGCAGCACTGCCTGCCCTGGTAGCAGCACTGCCTGCCCTGGAGGTCAGCCTGCCAGCCCTGGAGGTCTGCCTGTTAGCCCTGGAGGTCTGCTATCCAGCCCTGGAGGTCTGCCTGCCTGCCCTGGAGGTCTGCCTGCCTGCCTGTTAGCCCTGGAGGTCTGCTATCCAGCCCTGGAGGTCTGCCTGCCTGCCTGTTAGCCCTGGAGGTCTGCCTGCCTGCCCTGGCAGCAGCACTGCCTGCCCTGGAGGTCTGCTATCCAGCCCTGGAGGTCTGCCTGCCTGCCCTGGCAGCAGCACTGCCTGGCCTGGAGGTCAGCCTGTTAGCCCTGGAGGTCTGCTATCCAGCCCTGGAGGTCTGCCTGCCTGCCTGTTAGCCCTGGAGGTCTGCCTGTTAGCCCTGGAGGTCTGCCTTCCAGCCCTGGTAGCAGCACTGCCTGCCCTGGTAGCAGCACTGCCTGCCCTGGAGGTCTGCTATCCAGCCCTGGAGGTCTGCCTGCCTGCCTGTTAGCCCTGGAGGTCTGCTATCCAGCCCTGGAGGTCTGCCTGCCTGCCCTGGAGGTCTGCCTGCCTGCCATCCAGCCCTGGAGGTCTGCTATCCTGCCCTGGAGGTCTGCTATCCAGCCCTGGTAGCAGCACTGCCTGCCCTGGAGGTCTGCTATCCAGCCCTGGAGGTCTGCCTGCCTGCCTGTTAGCCCTGGTAGCAGCACTGCCTGCCCTGGAGGTCAGCCTGCCAGCCCTGGAGGTCTGCCTGTTAGCCCTGGAGGTCTGCTATCCAGCCCTGGAGGTCTGCCTGCCTGCCCTGGAGGTCAGCCTGTTAGCCCTGGAGGTCTGCCTGCCTGCCCTGGAGGTCTGCTATCCAGCCCTGGAGGTCTGCCTGCCTGCCTGTTAGCCCTGGAGGTCTGCTATCCAGCCCTGGAGGTCTGCCTGCCTGCCTGTTAGCCCTGGAGGTCTGCCTGCCTGCCCTGGCAGCAGCACTGCCTGCCCTGGAGGTCAGCCTGCCAGCCCTGGAGGTCTGCCTGTTAGCCCTGGAGGTCTGCCTTCCAGCCCTGGTAGCAGCACTGCCTGCCCTGGTAGCAGCACTGCCTGCCCTGGAGGTCTGCTATCCAGCCCTGGAGGTCTGCCTGCCTGCCTGTTAGCCCTGGAGGTCTGCTATCCAGCCCTGGAGGTCTGCCTGCCTGCCCTGGAGGTCTGCCTGCCTGCCATCCAGCCCTGGAGGTCTGCTATCCTGCCCTGGAGGTCTGCTATCCAGCCCTGGTAGCAGCACTGCCTGCCCTGGAGGTCTGCTATCCAGCCCTGGAGGTCTGCCTGCCTGCCTGTTAGCCCTGGTAGCAGCACTGCCTGCCCTGGAGGTCAGCCTGCCTGCCCTGGAGGTCTGCCTGCCTGCCCTGGTAGCAGCACTGCCTGCCCTGGAGGTCAGCCTGCCTGCCCTGGAGGTCAGCCTGCCAGCCCTGGCAGCAGCACGGCCTACCTGCCTGCCTGCCCTGGAGGTCTGCCTGCCTGCCTGCCCTGGAGGTCAGCCTTCCAGCCCTGGCAGCAGCACGGCCTACCTGCCTGCCAGCCTGCCCTCCCCAGCCACACAGCCCTGCCTGCCTGCCTGCCAGCCCTGGAGGTCTCCCTGCCAGCCCTGGAGGTCTGCCTGCCTGCCTGCCTGCCTGCCCTGGAGGTCTGCCTGCCTGCCCTGGAGGTCTGCCTGTTAGCCCTGGAGGTCAGCTATCCAGCCCTGGTAGCAGCACTGCCTGCCCTGGTAGCAGCACTGCCTGCCCTGGAGGTCAGCCTGCCAGCCCTGGAGGTCTGCCTGTTAGCCCTGGAGGTCTGCTATCCAGCCCTGGAGGTCTGCCTGCCTGCCCTGGAGGTCTGCCTGCCTGCCTGTTAGCCCTGGAGGTCTGCTATCCAGCCCTGGAGGTCTGCCTGCCTGCCTGTTAGCCCTGGAGGTCTGCCTGCCTGCCCTGGCAGCAGCACTGCCTGCCCTGGAGGTCTGCTATCCAGCCCTGGAGGTCTGCCTGCCTGCCCTGGCAGCAGCACTGCCTGGCCTGGAGGTCTGCTATCCAGCCCTGGAGGTCTGCCTGCCTGCCTGTTAGCCCTGGAGGTCTGCCTGTTAGCCCTGGAGGTCTGCCTTCCAGCCCTGGTAGCAGCACTGCCTGCCCTGGTAGCAGCACTGCCTGCCCTGGAGGTCTGCTATCCAGCCCTGGAGGTCTGCCTGCCTGCCTGTTAGCCCTGGAGGTCTGCTATCCAGCCCTGGAGGTCTGCCTGCCTGCCCTGGAGGTCTGCCTGCCTGCCATCCAGCCCTGGAGGTCTGCTATCCTGCCCTGGAGGTCTGCTATCCAGCCCTGGTAGCAGCACTGCCTGCCCTGGAGGTCTGCTATCCAGCCCTGGAGGTCTGCCTGCCTGCCTGTTAGCCCTGGTAGCAGCACTGCCTGCCCTGGAGGTCAGCCTGCCTGCCCTGGAGGTCTGCCTGCCTGCCCTGGTAGCAGCACTGCCTGCCCTGGAGGTCAGCCTGCCAGCCCTGGAGGTCTGCCTGTTAGCCCTGGAGGTCTGCCTTCCAGCCCTGGTAGCAGCACTGCCTGCCCTGGTAGCAGCACTGCCTGCCCTGGAGGTCTGCTATCCAGCCCTGGAGGTCTGCCTGCCTGCCTGTTAGCCCTGGAGGTCTGCTATCCAGCCCTGGAGGTCTGCCTGCCTGCCTGTTAGCCCTGGAGGTCTGCTATCCAGCCCTGGAGGTCTGCCTGCCTGCCCTGGAGGTCTGCCTGCCTGCCATCCAGCCCTGGAGGTCTGCTATCCTGCCCTGGAGGTCTGCTATCCAGCCCTGGTAGCAGCACTGCCTGCCCTGGAGGTCTGCCTGCCTGCCCTGGAGGTCTGCCTGTTAGCCCTGGAGGTCAGCTATCCAGCCCTGGTAGCAGCACTGCCTGCCCTGGTAGCAGCACTGCCTGCCCTGGAGGTCAGCCTGCCAGCCCTGGAGGTCTGCCTGTTAGCCCTGGAGGTCTGCTATCCAGCCCTGGAGGTCTGCCTGCCTGCCCTGGAGGTCTGCCTGCCTGCCTGTTAGCCCTGGAGGTCTGCTATCCAGCCCTGGAGGTCTGCCTGCCTGCCTGTTAGCCCTGGAGGTCTGCCTGCCTGCCCTGGCAGCAGCACTGCCTGCCCTGGAGGTCTGCTATCCAGCCCTGGAGGTCTGCCTGCCTGCCCTGGCAGCAGCACTGCCTGGCCTGGAGGTCAGCCTGTTAGCCCTGGAGGTCTGCTATCCAGCCCTGGAGGTCTGCCTGCCTGCCTGTTAGCCCTGGAGGTCTGCCTGTTAGCCCTGGAGGTCTGCCTTCCAGCCCTGGTAGCAGCACTGCCTGCCCTGGTAGCAGCACTGCCTGCCCTGGAGGTCTGCTATCCAGCCCTGGAGGTCTGCCTGCCTGCCTGTTAGCCCTGGAGGTCTGCTATCCAGCCCTGGAGGTCTGCCTGCCTGCCCTGGAGGTCTGCCTGCCTGCCATCCAGCCCTGGAGGTCTGCTATCCTGCCCTGGAGGTCTGCTATCCAGCCCTGGTAGCAGCACTGCCTGCCCTGGAGGTCTGCTATCCAGCCCTGGAGGTCTGCCTGCCTGCCTGTTAGCCCTGGTAGCAGCACTGCCTGCCCTGGAGGTCAGCCTGCCAGCCCTGGAGGTCTGCCTGTTAGCCCTGGAGGTCTGCTATCCAGCCCTGGAGGTCTGCCTGCCTGCCCTGGAGGTCAGCCTGTTAGCCCTGGAGGTCTGCCTGCCTGCCCTGGAGGTCTGCTATCCAGCCCTGGAGGTCTGCCTGCCTGCCTGTTAGCCCTGGAGGTCTGCTATCCAGCCCTGGAGGTCTGCCTGCCTGCCTGTTAGCCCTGGTAGCAGCACTGCCTGCCCTGGAGGTCAGCCTGCCAGCCCTGGAGGTCAGCCTGCCAGCCCTGGAGGTCTGCCTGTTAGCCCTGGAGGTCTGCTATCCAGCCCTGGAGGTCTGCCTGCCTGCCCTGGAGGTCTGCCTGTTAGCCCTGGAGGTCAGCTATCCAGCCCTGGAGGTCTGCCTGCCTGCCCTGGAGGTCTGCCTGCCTGCCCTGGAGGTCTGCCTGTTAGCCCTGGAGGTCTGCCTTCCAGCCCTGGTAGCAGCACTGCCTGCCCTGGAGGTCAGCCTGCCTGCCTGCTGCTGCTAGGCCGCTGCCCCGAGCCGCCGACCCCATCGACAGGAACACGAGAGAGTTTACAAGCGAGAGGAGGCCACATATTCGACACCTTTCGTGCTCGTTTTAGGGTCCTCTCCAGTCTGTTTGGACGTGTGTTATTCTGAATCTGCTGCTTTAACTCAAGGGATTCTGTCGTGATTGATGCCTTGTACTTCGCTGTATGTTTGCACTGGTGTTGTAAGTCGCCCTCTGTAAGATCATCATTTATTATCTGCCAA
Organism: Amia ocellicauda; assembly: GCF_036373705.1. Lineage (NCBI taxonomy): Eukaryota > Metazoa > Chordata > Actinopteri > Amiiformes > Amiidae > Amia > Amia ocellicauda. The sequence continues at coordinate 325,401 of NW_027103014.1, forward strand.
GAAATAAAGATCATCATAATGTTCCCCAACTTTCAGCTTCTGGGGAGTTTGTTCCAGAGTGTGACGACTCTCTCTCTATCACCATCTCTCTCTCTATCTCCATCTCTCTATCACCATCTCTCTCTCTCTATCTCTATCTCTCTATCACCATCTCTCTCTCTATCTCCATCTCTCTCTATCTCCATCTCTCTCTATCTCCATCTCTCTCTATCTCCATCTCTCTATCTCCACCTCTCTCTCCCTCTCCACCTCTCTCTCTCTATCTCTCCCTCTCTCTATCTCTCCCTCTCTCTCACTGTGTGTGTGTGTGTGTACAGCAGTGTCCCTAGACGAGAGAGAGATCCCTAGACGGGGAAATTACTTTCAAACTGCAGTACCGAAATGTGTCCGTTAGATGGCAGCATGCACCAAGGAATGAAGGAAAGTGCAAAACAAAATGAAAAGGCACATCGCCTGGGCGAAAAATAATCGTAACAAATCAACGGGGGCATTTCTCGGAAAACTAACACCGGGGCAGTGCTCAGGGGGGTCCCACCTCGTGGCCACCCGGTTTGGGGGGCCATCGGGGCCGGCTGAAGAATCGCCCATACTCTGCCATAGGCAGCCCACGGTCCATCCGATCAGAGCAATGCCGGGCGGCCGGCAACCTATGGATCATAACACATCAACGGAGGCATGATAAGAGCATCTTTTATTATCTGCCAAGAAATATAGACCATCACAATGTTCCCCAACTTTCAGCTTCTACCACATCGCTGGGGAGTTTATTCCACTGTGTGACTACTCTCTCTCTCTGTGTGTGTGTGTGTGTGTGTGTGTGTGTGTGTGTACAGCAGTGTCTCCGGTTTTCCTTTTGGAATGCCTTGAAGCCGGGGGGGCTTTGCACTCATGAGAACATAGGGTGTCCTTGCCCTCCTTTCGCAGCCCAGGGCATTGAGAGATCCCTAGACGGGGAAATTACTTTCAAACTGCAGTACCGAAATGTGTCCGTTAGATGGTAGCATGCACCAAGGAATGAAGGAAAGTGCAAAACAAAATGAAAAGGCACATCGCCTGGGCGAAAAATAATCATAACAAATCAACGGGGGCATTTCTCGGAAAACTAACACCGGGGCAGTGCTCAGGGGGGTCCCACCTCGTGGCCACCCGGTTTGGGGGGCGATCGGGGCCGGTTCCGAAAATCGCTAAATCTCCCATAGCCAGCCCACGCTCCATCCGATAGAGCACTGCCGGGCGGCCGGCCGGCAACTACGGATCATAACAAATCAACGGGGGCATTTCTCGGAAAACTAACACCGGGGCAGTGCTCAGGGGGGTCCCACCTCGTGGCCACCCGGTTTGGGGGGCGATCGGGGCCGGTTCCGAAAATCGCTAAATCTCCCATAGCCAGCCCACGCTCCATCCGATAGAGCACTGCCGGGCGGCCGGCCGGCAACTACGGATCATAACAAATCAACGGGGGCATTTCTCGGAAAACTAACACCGGGGCAGTGCTCAGGGGGGTCCCACCTCGTGGCCACCCGGTTTGGGGGGCGATCGGGGCCGGTTCCGAAAATCGCTAAATCTCCCATAGCCAGCCCACGCTCCATCCGATAGAGCACTGCCGGGCGGCCGGCCGGCAACTACGGATCATAACAAATCAACGGGGGCATTTCTCGGAAAACTAACACCGGGGCAGTGCTCAGGGGGGTCCCACCTCGTGGCCACCCGGTTTGGGGGGCGATCGGGGCCGGTTCCGAAAATCGCTAAATCTCCCATAGCCAGCCCACGCTCCATCCGATAGAGCACTGCCGGGCGGCCGGCCGGCAACTACGGATCATAACAAATCAACGGGGGCATTTCTCGGAAAACTAACACCGGGGCAGTGCTCAGGGGGGTCCCACCTCGTGGCCACCCGGTTTGGGGGGCGATCGGGGCCGGTTCCGAAAATCGCTAAATCTCCCATAGCCAGCCCACGCTCCATCCGATAGAGCACTGCCGGGCGGCCGGCCGGCAACTACGGATCATAACAAATCAACGGGGGCATTTCTCGGAAAACTAACACCGGGGCAGTGCTCAGGGGGGTCCCACCTCGTGGCCACCCGGGTCTGGGACCGATGGGAGCACTTTAAAATTTTCGAGTCAGGGGACCAGACGGCCGAGTGAAAAACTTTGAAAAATATTCTATCTCCTCACTCCCATTGACTTTACATTAGGGCGACCAGGCGGCCGGCGGAAAAAAAATCATAACAAATCAACGGGGGCATTTCTCCGAAAACTAACACCGGGGCTGTGCTCAGGGGGCTCCCAGCTATCAGCCACCCTATCCCGGGACCGATGGGAGCACTTTAAAATTTTCGAGTCAGGGGACCAGACGGCCGAGTGAAAAACTTTGAAAAATATTCTATCTCCTCACTCCCATTGACTTTACATTAGGGCGACCAGGCGGCCGGCGGAAAAAAAATCATAACAAATCAACGGGGGCATTTCTCCGAAAACTAACACCGGGGCTGTGCTCAGGGGGCTCCCAGCTATCAGCCACCCTATCCCGGGACCGATGGGAGCACTTTAAAATTTTCGAGTCAGGGGACCAGACGGCCGAGTGAAAAACTTTGAAAAATATTCTATCTCCTCACTCCCATTGACTTTACATTAGGGCGACCAGGCGGCCGGCGGAAAAAAAATCATAACAAATCAACGGGGGCATTTCTCCGAAAACTAACACCGGGGCTGTGCTCAGGGGGCTCCCAGCTATCAGCCACCCTATCCCGGGACCGATGGGAGCACTTTAAAATTTTCGAGTCAGGGGACCAGACGGCCGAGTGAAAAACTTTGAAAAATATTCTATCTCCTCACTCCCATTGACTTTACATTAGGGCGACCAGGCGGCCGGCGGAAAAAAAATCATAACAAATCAACGGAGGCATTTCTCCGAAAACTAACACCGGGGCAGTGCTCAGGGGGCTCCCAGCTATCAGCCCCCCGGGTCTGGGGGCATTGTTTTTCTTTTTAATCATTTTGAGCATTTCCCCCAGTTTAGAGATGTGTGCCCCTAGACAACCCATTGAGAATAACTATGAAATGTTCTGAAGTTTTGATTTTCAAATGTCGGTGAAAATTGAAAAACGTCATATATTCTTCAAAGGAAGCATGGGGCGATGGTAGGGAGAGTCCCCGCAGCGTGCCTCGGCGGCGATGGGAGCGTTTTCGATGTCCCCGCCCCCCCCCCATAGGGATAGAAGGGGAGTTAGGTGACCAGGCGTCCCGGGTCCCAAAAATCGAAAAATTAATATAGAATGCTTTTTAATCCAGAAATAAAGTAGGGGGCAGTCCTGGTGAGAGTCCCAGCCACAGCCCCAGTGTGTTTTGGAGCCGTTTGGGGCCGGGTGAAAAACTTTGAAAAATGTTCTATCTCCTCACTCCCATTGACTTTACATTAGGGCGACCAGGCGGCCGGCGGAAAAAAAATCATAACAAATCAACGGAGGCATTTCTCCGAAAACTAACACCGGGGCAGTGCTCAGGGGGCTCCCAGCTATCAGCCACCCTATCCCGGGACCGATGGGAGCACTTTAAAATTTTCGAGTTAGGGGACCAGGCGGCCGAGTGAAAAACTTTGAAAAATTTTCTATCTCCTCACTCCCATTGACTTTGCATTAGGGCGACCAGGCGGCCGGCGGAAAAAAAATCATAACAAATCAACGGGGGCATTTCTCCGAAAACTAACACCGGGGCAGTGCTCAGGGGGCTCCCAGCTATCAGCCACCCTATCCCGGGACCGATGGGAGCACTTTAAAATTTTCGAGTTAGGGGACCAGGCGGCCGAGTGAAAAACTTAGAAAAATTTTCTATCTCCCCTAGGTGACCAGGCAGCCGGAGCTGATTTTTCTGACCCCTAAAACAATTATTAAAAGGTATTTTTTCGCCAAACTAAGACTTTTAAAATTCAAATAGGATGATTATCTACTGCCCCAGTGGGTTTTTGAACCATTTTAAGCCTTTTTGACAGTTTTCATTTTTCCCCCATTGACTTCAATGGGAGTTAGGTGACCAGTCCTCCGACTTTTGAACCTCTCCTGGGGGGGCTGTGAGCCCCCGATTTCTTTGCAAAGCACGTCATTCGATTCGTCTCAGTCCCCTCTATATACCCCGTGTGTTTGTTTTCTCGAAAAACCCCCGGAACACGGTTTTTTAGGGGGGGGGTGGGGGGGGGGTACTTCGGAGCCATTTGGGGGGGGGTAAACGACATTTCCCGAAATTAATTTTAACACAGCCTTCCTCAGAATCGCTTTTCCAACAAAATCCTTTTTATTTCGAGTCTCTACGATGTTCCTAAGTGGTCGAAACCACTTTTGGACAGTTTTTACACCAAACGGCTCGGGCGCACAGCGGGCCGTGTGCCGATGGGCGGTTCTCGCGGGTCTGAGGCGGGGCTAGGCTGCTCGCGGCGGGCATGGGAGTGCCGTGTGCAGCCGCCACAGTGTTCCAGGCTGTCAGCATTTCTCTACGGTGCCGGGGGAAATACAGGAACTGGGTTTTTGAAGACACTTAGTGCAATGAGAGAGGTCAAAACTGAGCTAAGGGCACTTGCTGGAGGAAAGTGGCTGGGCCCCGCTAGCTC
>NW_027103014.1:340000-344816 GCF_036373705.1 Amia ocellicauda
GCCCTGCAGGCTGAGCGCCGGGAGCCGTCGGTCAGTGAGTGCTGAAGGAAAGCTCCAGCGCGGAGCCCGCACCCACCGGGGAGGTGTAGCCCTGCAGGCTGAGCGCTGGGAGCCGTCGGTCAGTGAGTGCTGAAGGAGAGCTCCAGCCCGGAGCCCGCACCCACCGGGGAGGTGTAGCCCTGCAGGCTGAGCGCCGGGAGCCGTCGGTCGTTCGGTCGGTCAGAGAGTGAGTGTGTGTGCTGAAGGAGAGCTCCAGCCCGGAGCCCGCACCCACCGGGGTGTGTAGCCCTGCAGGCTGAGCGCCGGGAGCCGTCGGTCAGTGAGTGCTGAAGGAAAGCTCCAGCGCGGAGCCCGCACCCACCGGGGAGGTGTAGCCCTGCAGGCTGAGCGCCGGGAGCCGTCGGTCAGTGAGTGCTGAAGGAAAGCTCCAGCGCGGAGCCCGCACCCACCGGGGAGGTGTAGCCCTGCAGGCTGAGCGCCGGGAGCCGTCGGTCGTTCGGTCGGTCAGAGAGTGAGTGTGTGTGCTGAAGGAGAGCTCCAGCCCGGAGCCCGCACCCACCGGGGTGTGTAGCCCTGCAGGCTGAGCGCCGGGAGCCGTCGGTCAGTGAGTGCTGAAGGAAAGCTCCAGCGCGGAGCCCGCACCCACCGGGGAGGTGTAGCCCTGCAGGCTGAGCGCCGGGAGCCGTCGGTCAGTGAGTGCTGAAGGAAAGCTCCAGCGCGGAGCCCGCACCCACCGGGGAGGTGTAGCCCTGCAGGCTGAGCGCCGGGAGCCGTCGGTCAGTGAGTGCTGAAGGAAAGCTCCAGCGCGGAGCCCGCACCCACCGGGGAGGTGTAGCCCTGCAGGCTGAGCGCCGGGAGCCGTCGGTCAGTGAGTGCTGAAGGAAAGCTCCAGCGCGGAGCCCGCACCCACCGGGGAGGTGTAGCCCTGCAGGCTGAGCGCCGGGAGCCGTCGGTCAGTGAGTGCTGAAGGAAAGCTCCAGCGCGGAGCCCGCACCCACCGGGGAGGTGTAGCCCTGCAGGCTGAGCGCCGGGAGCCGTCGGTCGTTCGGTCGGTCAGAGAGTGAGTGTGTGTGCTGAAGGAGAGCTCCAGCCCGGAGCCCGCACCCACCGGGGTGTGTAGCCCTGCAGGCTGAGCGCTGGGAGCCGTCGGTCGTTCGGTCGGTCAGAGAGTGAGTGTGTGTGCTGAAGGAGAGCTCCAGCCCGGAGCCCGCACCCACCGGGGTGTGTAGCCCTGCAGGCTGAGCGCTGGGAGCCGTCGGTCGTTCGGTCGGTCAGAGAGTGAGTGTGTGTGCTGAAGGAGAGCTCCAGCCCGGAGCCCGCACCCACCGGGGTGTGTAGCCCTGCTGACTGAGCGCTGGGAGCCGGGAGCCTTTCCTGCAGTCAGTCGGTCGGTCAGTGAGTGAGTGAGTGAGTGTGTGTGCTGAAGGGAAGCTCCAGCCCGGCGTCCGTCCCCACCGGGGAGTTGTGCCCGGGCCCGGGCCTCCTGCCGACGGACCGTGTGGCGCATTGTCCCGACTGCTGACTTTCTCCAGCAAAAAGGCGGAGGTGCAGTACCGCCATTTCGCCACACGAGGGACGGAATGGCACCCAACTGCCCCCTGGTGTCGAAAAAGCGCAAGGGCACCCGGGCCGGTCCGCCCCAGGCAGCGGCCGAGATGCAGCACCGGGGGCCCGGCCTGCCTGCCCTGGAGGTCAGCCTGCCAGCCCTGGAGGTCTGCCTTCCAGCCCTGGAGGTCTGCCTGCCTGCCCTGGAGGTCTGCTATCCAGCCCTGGAGGTCTGCCTGCCTGCCTGTTAGCCCTGGTAGCAGCACTGCCTGCCCTGGAGGTCTGCCTGCCTGCCCTGGCAGCAGCACTGCCTGCCCTGGAGGTCTGCTATCCAGCCCTGGAGGTCTGCTATCCAGCCCTGGAGGTCTGCCTGCCTGCCTGTTAGCCCTGGAGGTCTGCTATCCAGCCCTGGTAGCAGCACTGCCTGCCCTGGAGATCTGCTATCCAGCCCTGGAGGTCTGCCTGCCTGCCCTGGCAGCAGCACTGCCTGCCCTGGAGGTCTGCTATCCAGCCCTGGAGGTCTGCTATCCAGCCCTGGAGGTCAGCCTGTTAGCCCTGGAGGTCTGCCTGCCTGCCCTGGAGGTCTGCCTGCCTGCCTGTTAGCCCTGGAGGTCAGCCTGTTAGCCCTGGAGGTCTGCTATCCAGCCCTGGTAGCAGCACTGCCTGCCCTGGAGATCTGCTATCCAGCCCTGGAGGTCTGCCTGCCTGCCCTGGCAGCAGCACTGCCTGCCCTGGAGGTCAGCCTGCCAGCCCTGGAGGTCTGCCTTCCAGCCCTGGAGGTCTGCCTGTTAGCCCTGGAGGTCTGCTATCCAGCCCTGGTAGCAGCACTGCCTGCCCTGGAGGTCTGCCGGCCTGCCCTGGAGGTCTGCCTGCCTGCCCTGGAGGTCTGCCTGCCTGCCTGTTAGCCCTGGAGGTCTGCCTGCCTGCCCTGGAGGTCTGCCTGTTAGCCCTGGAGGTCTGCTATCCAGCCCTGGTAGCAGCACTGCCTGCCCTGGAGGTCAGCTATCCAGCCCTGGAGGTCTGCCTGCCTGCCTGTTAGCCCTGGTAGCAGCACTGCCTGCCCTGGAGGTCTGCCTGCCTGCCCTGGCAGCAGCACTGCCTGCCCTGGAGGTCTGCTATCCAGCCCTGGAGGTCTGCTATCCAGCCCTGGAGGTCTGCCTGCCTGCCCTGGCAGCAGCACTGCCTGCCCTGGAGGTCTGCCTGCCTGCCCTGGAGGTCTGCCTGCCTGCCATCCAGCCCTGGAGGTCTGCTATCCAGCCCTGGTAGCAGCACTGCCTGCCCTGGAGGTCTGCCTGCCTGCCCTGGAGGTCTGCCTGCCTGCCCTGGAGGTCTGCTATCCAGCCCTGGAGGTCTGCCTGCCTGCCTGTTAGCCCTGGAGGTCTGCCTGCCTGCCTGCCTGCCTGCCTGCCTGCCTGCCCTGGAGGTCTGCCTGCCTGCCTGTTAGCCCTGGAGGTCAGCCTGTTAGCCCTGGAGGTCTGCTATCCAGCCCTGGAGGTCTGCCTGCCTGCCCTGGAGGTCTGCTATCCAGCCCTGGAGGTCTGCCTGCCTGCCCTGGAGCTCTGCCTGCCTGCCCTGGAGCTCTGCCTGCCTGCCCTGGAGGTCTGCCTGTTAGCCCTGGAGGTCAGCCTGTTAGCCCTGGAGGTCTGCTATCCAGCCCTGGAGGTCTGCCTGCCTGCCCTGGAGGTCTGCTATCCAGCCCTGGAGGTCTGCCTGTTAGCCCTGGAGGTCTGCTATCCAGCCCTGGAGGTCTGCCTGTTAGCCCTGGAGGTCTGCTATCCAGCCCTGGAGGTCTGCCTGCCAGCCCTGGAGGTCTGCTATCCAGCCCTGGAGGTCTGCCTGTTAGCCCTGGAGGTCTGCTATCCAGCCCTGGAGGTCTGCTATCCAGCCCTGGTAGCAGCACTGCCTGCCCTGGAGGTCTGCTATCCAGCCCTGGAGGTCTGCCTGCCTGCCCTGGTAGCAGCACTGCCTGCCCTGGAGGTCTGCCGGCCTGCCCTGGAGGTCTGCCTGCCTGCCCTGGAGGTCTGCCTGCCTGCCTGTTAGCCCTGGAGGTCTGCTATCCAGCCCTGGAGGTCTGCCTGCCAGCCCTGGAGGTCTGCTATCCAGCCCTGGAGGTCTGCCTGTTAGCCCTGGAGGTCTGCTATCCAGCCCTGGAGGTCTGCCTGCCTGCCTGTTAGCCCTGGAGGTCAGCCTGTTAGCCCTGGAGGTCTGCCTGCCTGCCCTGGTAGCAGCACTGCCTGCCTGCCTGCCTGCCTGCCTGCCCTGGAGGTCAGCCTGCCAGCCCTGGAGGTCTGCTATCCAGCCCTGGTAGCAGCACTGCCTGCCCTGGAGGTCTGCCTGCCTGCCCTGGAGGTCAGCCTGTTAGCCCTGGAGGTCTGCCTTCCAGCCCTGGAGGTCTGCCTGTTAGCCCTGGAGGTCTGCTATCCAGCCCTGGTAGCAGCACTGCCTGCCCTGGAGGTCTGCTATCCAGCCCTGGAGGTCTGCCTGCCTGCCTGTTAGCCCTGGTAGCAGCACTGCCTGCCCTGGAGGTCTGCCTGCCTGCCCTGGCAGCAGCACTGCCTGCCCTGGAGGTCTGCTATCCAGCCCTGGAGGTCTGCCTGTTAGCCCTGGAGGTCTGCTATCCAGCCCTGGAGGTCTGCCTGTTAGCCCTGGAGGTCTGCTATCCAGCCCTGGAGGTCTGCCTGCCAGCCCTGGAGGTCTGCTATCCAGCCCTGGAGGTCTGCCTGTTAGCCCTGGAGGTCTGCTATCCAGCCCTGGAGGTCTGCTATCCAGCCCTGGTAGCAGCACTGCCTGCCCTGGAGGTCTGCTATCCAGCCCTGGAGGTCTGCCTGCCTGCCCTGGTAGCAGCACTGCCTGCCCTGGAGGTCTGCCGGCCTGCCCTGGAGGTCTGCCTGCCTGCCCTGGAGGTCTGCCTGCCTGCCTGTTAGCCCTGGAGGTCTGCTATCCAGCCCTGGAGGTCTGCCTGCCAGCCCTGGAGGTCTGCTATCCAGCCCTGGAGGTCTGCCTGTTAGCCCTGGAGGTCTGCTATCCAGCCCTGGAGGTCTGCCTGCCTGCCTGTTAGCCCTGGAGGTCAGCCTGTTAGCCCTGGAGGTCTGCCTGCCTGCCCTGGTAGCAGCACTGCCTGCCTGCCTGCCTGCCTGCCTGCCCTGGAGGTCAGCCTGCCAGCCCTGGAGGTCTGCTATCCAGCCCTGGTAGCAGCACTGCCTGCCCTGGAGGTCTGCCTGCCTGCCCTGGAGGTCAGCCTGTTAGCCCTGGAGGTCTGCCTTCCAGCCCT